>NW_021680734.1:337227-399775 GCF_001412515.2 Diachasma alloeum
GAACTTCTGTACGGCCCAGACGACCGCTAAGCACTCCTGTTCAGTAACTGTGTACTTTTTCTCAGGATCTGTCAAGGAGCGGCTGGCGTAGGCTATCACCCGCTCTTCTCCTCCTTGTACTTGTGTGAGCACTGCGCCTAGCCCGACCATGCTCGCGTCCGTTTGTAGAGTAAACGGCAGGGAGAAGTCAGGGCACCCTAGTGTCGGGGCTGAGGTGAGATGCCTTTTCAGCGACTCAAAAGCCTCCTGCTGTTCTATACCCCAGACCCAGAGCTGTTTCTTCTTGGTGAGAAGCGTCAGGGGCTGAGTTACAGTGGCGAAGTCTGGTATAAATCTTCTATACCAGGAGGCCATGCCGAGGAACGGGCGCACTTGCTTCAGGTTCTTCGGGGCTGGAAACTCGATGACCGCGGAGGTTTTCTCGGGGTCGACTTGCAAGCCTTCGCTGTTCACGATGAAGCCGAGGTATTTTACCTCGTTTTGGCAGAATACACTCTTCTCCCGGTTGATACTCAAGCCGTGGTCCCTCAGTTTGTCGAAGACTTTCCCCAGCCACTCCAAGTGTTCCTCGAACGTACTAAAGACGATGATGATATCGTCCAAGTACACGAAGACGTGGGGGTACATCTCTGGACCAATGATTTTGTCCAGCGCTTTCTGGAAGGTTGCAGGGGTGTTCGTCAAGCCGTAAGGCATGCGTTCGAACTGGAAAACCCTCTTCCAGGTACCGTGAAAGCCGTGATTCCTTTAGCCTCTTCAGCCAGCGGAATCTGCCAATATGCCGAACTCAGATCGAGTGCCGAGATGTAATTGGCTTGTCTTAGCTCGTCCAGAATGCCTGTCATGTTGGCTACAGGGTAGGCATCCTTCTTCGTGACCTCATTTACCCGCTGGAAATCAATACAGAACCGATATTTTCCATTGGGCTTCTTCACCATGACGACTGGACTGTTCCAATCGCTCTCTGATGGCTTAATGATGCCGTCCCGCAGCATATCATCTACTTCTTTCCACATCGCCAGTTTTAGGTGATGGGAAACTATTCTCACTCGCTGCCGTATCAGCTCATGACCTTCCACATCGATTTTATGTGGAGACAACCTCGACATCGGGGGAGCCCCCTCTATCGCTGGAATTTTTGAATCCAGTAACTTCTTGAGGAGGCTGTGTTGGCCTTCCTCAGGTGTCCTTAGGCCGTTGCACACAGTTATCTGACAGGCCCGTTCGACTGCTGCAAACTTGAACGAGTCTTCAGGCTTGTCCCTGAAGAACCAGGACTGGTCGAAGAAATCTATGACCATTCGTGCTTCTTTCAGGAAATCAAATCCCAGTATGAAATCCTCGGACAGCGAAGCCATCCATAGCGTTTCTACTGTTATCTCTCTTCCCCCTAATATGATCGAGTTCGCTCAACAGCTCGATCCCCGCCTCTCCGGCGAAGGTGCGGGATGCGCCTGAGTCCACTAAGCCGCGAATCTTCCTTCCGTGGATAGAGATATCCACATGGAAAGCAAAATTTTTGCCTTCTCTCATCGCCTGCCTCACGAACTCTAGGTTCGAGTTAAATTCAGCCGTAGCTAGTTTCAGGGGGTCCGTCATGGCTTCCAGAGTGAGGCTTTCACTCTTCCTGCCAGCTATGGGTGCCTGTACTTCCTCCTGAGGGGATTCAGTCTCCCCTTCTCTCTCTTCAGCCTTCGAGAGCGCCTCTCATATCGGTCTGGTTTCTTCAGTCCCAGGATGGTCTACCTCCTGTTTGACTGTTCCCTCCGAGGCTATTGGCGGCGTGGAAACATTTTTGTTTCTTACGCTGCCGCTTCGACGTTTCCCGGATTGGATCGTGGGCACTGTGGGAAATGCACTTCCTTTCTGCCACACACGTAGCAGAAGACTGGCCTCGGTTCTGTGCAGATGCGCCAGGAGTGTCCTCTCTGTTCGCAGTTGAAGCACAACATGCCCTGAAGAATTGCACGAGGTCTGGCCTGGCCAGAACCCCTACCCCTCCCAGAAGAAGCACCACGGCCTTGCAGGGCGTATGCTACTTCTAGCTCCTCGAAGAAAACCCTTTCTTCGTCTTCTCTCTCTGGATTTGCATCTCCGTCTTCGGGGATTAGAGCCTTCAGCGCCGCCTTGTGGGGGTTCTTTTGTGCCCTCGAGCCTCTGGAAGCGAGGCTGGGACACAGGGACTCCTCCGGCTTCCTCCGGGGCTGCCATGTTTTTGCACTGCTATACAAAGTCTCTTGCCTCATCGCGTGTTTCTCCAGCGATTTCAGCGTGGAGTTTGCACTGATGCTATACCCGATCTTATACTTCGGCAATGTATTGTGGTACATGTACGTCAGTTTCTGTGCCTCAGGCCATGGGGGATCCGTTCGTGCGAACAGACCCTTTAAATTCGCCATGAACTCTGCTACTGGCTCATCTTCGCCTTGGCGACGTGTGGCTATCTCTTCATGGAGAGCTACTTGATAGTCTAGCTCCCCAAAGTTCTCTCTGAATGCGTGGCACGCATCCTCCCCTGAGTACACTTCCACCTGGCGATACCAAGTCAGTGCCACTCCTGACAGACAACCTCTCAAGACTCCTAGGAGGTCGTCTTCCTTGATTCGCAAGGTCTTCCTGGCGTCATCTACACGGGACATAAAATCCTCGACATCTTCATCTTTGCGTCCGGCGAACCCGACTCCCCCCTTCTTCACTCAAAAGCCTCCAGGGCTTTTTGAGTGTTGAGGTATGTGTCATGCCGGGGGCGGTATTCACCGTCACTGCTCTCCGAGGATGTCCGAAAACGTCCTCGTCTCGATGAGTTATTTCTCATCTCCTCGAACGGGCCCCTTCGGGGTGGATGTTGCTCCTCTCTCCTCTCAGGCCTCCGCTGCGTTTCGGTCTGGGCTGGTCTTCCTCCAGAGGCCATTCCCATAGGGCCTATTCGGCCCCGTAGCTCTCTGTCTAGTCTCTGCACCCATTCCAACAGTTCTGCTGCCGTGGGGGTGGCTTCTGTTACCATCACCCCAGGGGCTCCCCCTGTAGGCGTTGTGGCACCACTAGCATTTTTGCTGCTCTCGCCACTCTACTTCCCAGAGCCTCGGGGCCTACCCCTCTTCCGAGGAAGGGGGGGTGCTTCTACCATCCCAGAGCCCTTGATTCTATCCTCCAGGAGCTTAGTTTGCTCCAGGAGGGCCCTTAACACGGCCTGATTTGACGACAGGCTCATTGTTCCCTCTTCCTTATCTCTGGGTGTCGCTGCGGGTGAAAAGAACTCGTCTTCCCCCACCCGAGTAGGTACCTTCGGGAGCGGCAGGGTCCAGTCTTTACTTCCTGGGTTTATCCGCCTCTTCCCTGATTGGGATTTGGTATCCGCCCCTTCGAGGTTATCCCCCTCGCCATGCTTCTCGCCGCTTGTCCCTGGGGCTTGATGCTCCAGGATTTCGACGTCCTCCCCCTCGGGGTGATCACTCTTCTCCGGCCGGGTTTCCCCTTCCGTGTTCTCCCTCGAGTCCCCTCCAGGTCCCTTCTAGGACTCGAGCTCCTTTTTAGTCGACTTTTTCGACGTTTCTTCCTCCGGGTTCACAGCCATTTCTCAAATGCAACAGAACTTCCTGATCGAGCAGCAGGTGTATTGCACCTAACGTCTCGTGACAGAATGAGAGCTTCCCGGGCTTCTGCAGCCCCTTTTATACCCGTTTTCCAGGAGTGGGAGGCTATCCCCATTCCGCCGCATCGTCATTCGACAGCGCCCTCTCGATTTTACTCGATTTACGCTCTCGAAGCTTCCCCGGTACCTATTGCTTACGGCACAACCCCCGAAGCCTCGTAAAACTTCTTTCCTCGGGGAAGATCTTTCGATTTCCCCGCTTAATCTCCATAGCGCCCTCTATTTCGGGTGCTCTGCTACTTCCCCAGATGTCCCGGTTGCCAAATGCGTGGAAAAACCCCGCTCTGTCCCCTCGGAACCCTCCGAGACGGGTTTCGAGAGCCTCCGCAAGTGAAAGAAATTTGAATTTCCTTCTTCTCGCGCTTCTTTTCGAATTTCTCCGCGTTAAAATTCAAAGTGTTCGCGGGTTGCTCGAATTCTGGGATAGTGGCGCCATCTGTTGGAATCCCCTCTCTCAAGGAGTTACCTTCAAACGGCTTGCCACTTATCGGCGTGGTTCCATCGGTCGGTATGTTTTACCGACCGCCGCTCTGACCACGGCAAGTTACCGACCAAGGATAAGTTACCCTGGCCAGTTACCCGTCGTGGAAATACCCGTCGGGGAGGCGTTAGATGTCGCCTACTACCCGATTTTGTGCTTCGAACACTCGGAGGTGTCAGAGCACGTGCCCGTGCAATTTTTTGTGTGGAGCTTTCGCCCCTAACACTCGTTTTCCAAGCTGTTCAGCCCTTCAAACGAAACTTACTCGCCCCATGGTCTTTTCAAACCACTTGAGCGCCTTTTCTTACCCTTTCTCAGGGCGCAGGTGGCCTTTTCAGGCCACTCTTCTCCTCAGCTTCCCCTGGGCACGATTCCCACAACAAAAAAAAAAGACATCTATTTCGTTGTGCCCAGTGGAGCTGTCCGGGACCATCCGTCCACTCTAGGTGGACCTTGGACCCCTCTTCTCCTCGGAGGGCTTTTCCTCCTCCTCCAGGTACATCTTCTGCGTCCTTCGACGCAGGTTCCTGATCTCGCGTCTCCCCCTCGAGCCTCCTCAGAGCGAAGGGATGATGATGCCCCCTCCCTCCGTCTTCTCTCCTTGGCCTCCTTCGCCTGGGCCTTGAGGATGTCCCGAGGGACATTACGGCCACGCTTGGGGATCCAAGGCCCCCGCCTCTTCTTCTCTTCCTGGTAAGGGATGCAGTCCCTGGTCTCTTTCCCAGGGCGTCCACACCTCCAATAGTAAACCGTCGGAGGTTCAGGGCAGTTCTTCCCCTCGTGTCCTGGCCGACAGCAGTTCCAGCATAGCCGGGCTGGCATCAGGCTCACTTGGGCTCTTCTCTCATGGGTCTCCTCACCCCCACGAGCATCCTTCTCAAGTTCCGACCTCCTGTCGACGCTGCCACTGTCCACAGGAGTGCTCCTCTTGGGGATATTCGAGGCGGTGAGAGGCCCCGCCGACCCTTCGTCTCCCTTCGCCAGGATCTCCTGGCGTATTTCTCTCTCCTTCTTCAAGGAGTCGGAGTTGGCAGGGTGAGGCCCTATTCTCCCTCTGCCAAGGTTCCCTTCTCGTCTTCGGGTCGCTCTGATTCCTCGGCAAGGCCGAGGAGATCGAAGGTCCCCGATGCAGGTGGGGAAGAAACTGTTCGGCCATCTTGGCGAGGAGCTGAGGATCCCTAGCGAGCACCTCAGCTACAGCCCTCGCCAGGGTGGGCGTAGCATCCTCGGGGGGAGAGGGTTCTCCCGTTGCCTTCTCCGTCTCCTTCTGGATTACAGCTTCCCGAGGTGGGGTGGCTGTGGGCGTGGCCTCTGACGACGTGGGTGTCGCCGAAGGGGGCGGCGTAAGGATCGCTGCCGACACCTGCTCCACGAGGTCCACGTCCATCTTCTCCCCGAGTTCGGCATTAATGAGCTCCTCAATATCGCCCATCTCCTCATCCGAGAGCTCCCGATCTGAAAAATGGACTACAGGCAACTCGGGTAACTCTCGTAACACTAACGAGTCCCCATCGCCCTTCGGCAAGGGGGCCTCGTTCACTAACTCCTCCTCGACCTCCATGTCGAGGTGTTTCTCCTCTCCCTTAGAGTCAAACTCACCCTTGAGAGCCTCCTCGGCGGTCTCCACCACCTTCTGGGCCAGTTGGTCGAACACTTGGTCCTTGGTCATATGGCTATCACCGGGTTGTTCACCACGTGCTGCTGAATAACGTCGAGCGTCAAAATTCCGTCCGTACGGGATGAGGTTCGGAACGAAAAAGAATGCTCCTCGTGCTCGATACCCCGAATTCGACAGGACTCGGGGGTGGGGGGTTAAAGGGCGCATCGCAATTAGGAAATCGCCACAGGTGACCCCCCCTGGTGTCATTGGATCTATATTTGCATAAAGGTCGTGATCTATAAACACCTGTGGTGACCCGTCAGTCACCGGCATTTAAACTTTCACCCGAGACTTGTCCCATGAGGTGGCACCGCCTCGCGCGCAGAATCAGGACTTCCGCGCCCGACGGTCGGTAATTCCGGCGGAAATTGCCCTGTCATACCGAGCGAACATAACTAACCGACAATTCAATTGTTTATTGATCGTTTGCACTCGTTCTTTTCGATTTTCGGTCAGGGGAAAGGCCATTTCCGACCCGGGGACGATTAACAATTCCCTCTGGACATCGGAAAAGCCCCTCTACCCTCCCCCCCGGCGATCGGTTCAATCTCCCCTAGGGGGCTTCTCTTCGATCTGGGGAGGGAAAAATAAATCCCATTTCTCGAAACTTCCCACGCTGCTTTCTTCTTCCCTCGAAAATTCCTTCGCCCGGAGAGCTTCCCTCCGTCCTTCAGGGCTCATCCCCTGGGCGTGGGGGACGAACGGCTTTCAGGGCGATGGAAAGCCCGCTCCGGGGTGGATAATTCGGAACTCCTCGCCTTCCGGTCGCGGAACGCTCGTCTTCGGGGAAAAGGAAAGGGCTGGAGCTGTCCGACCCCTCTCTCCCCGAATTATCCCTCGAATAATCGCTCACCCGAGGAAAACAAAAATGCTCATCCTCGGGGTCACTCGGCGAGTGGTTCTACTCCTCATTCCTGATGTCTCTTTTTTTTCCTATTGCTCCCTTTTGGCGTGGCCCCACGTCGGGCGCCATTTTGTAAGAGATTTTTGCTGAGGCTGCCTCAGGAAAATCCCAAACTACTTTGGCCTGCTCTATCACTCAATTGTTGGGCGCCAGCTGGATTTTATCCGGGAAATCCAACGGTAAACCGGCCTCAGGGGCAAACTCGTCTACCCTGAGGACTTTCGTGGCGGGACTGTGTGTGCCGAGCCAGCATCAGTGTGACACGGTAGAGTGGGCGAGGTTCACCAGTGTCGGAGCAAAATCCATTCCCCCGCTCTGGGTATTTTCAACCCCAGAAGCTAACGAAATAGTTCTCTCAAGGGAAAACTCCCTTGTTTCCTCGTCCAAGACGTTCGAAACGGTCCATAACGCTTCCTATCCTTCTGCAGAGGGCTCGAACCTGGAGAAGGCGCGGATTACGTGCGAATCCTTCTCACCCCACAGGGCGCCGAACACTGAGAGGCGGATGCGACCTCGGCCCCTGGAGACTATCTCACTGGCCGAGAGTCCACCCCAACTAATCCCAATGCTCGGTAAAAGCAATCTCATCGCGGGTCAACACCCGGGGTACTAGTCCTGGAGGCACGCGAAGTCGGATGTCCAGGCGTCTGTACTACTCCCCATCCACGGACTCCCGCACACTCCATTCCCCTCGTCACGGGTCATGAATCCCTGGAATCACGGAACGAAAGCATTCCACGACTCCAAAGTAACTCCCTTCTTTACGTATGGGACGCAGAGCGTCCCATTCTCTCGCTGTCTCCGACTCTCTAGAAACAACGTCCCCTTAAGAATCCTTACGGATTCAAGCCACTACCAGCTATCATCGAGGACCGGACAATTCCATCCGCTCGAATCAAGCGCCTGTCATCGACTGTCTCGAAATCTTCTAGGGCCTTCTTCCCCTAGTCTGAACATCTCAGCGGCGGTGGGTCATCCGTTACCCCACCACCACCAATCAGCTCGACAGCAATCGAGGGGGCGCTAGTCCTCTCACCTAGCCGTTGGTCCCTAGGCTAAGTCGATACTGCCTCTAGATTCGCCCAGTTGGAATGCCTGTACGTCGGCCCTGAACTCCCTAACACAGCTGGGCGAGTTTCTAGATATAGCGACAGGGTATCGACAGCCTACAGTAACACCGAGAGGCACGGCTACGCCCAGCCGCGCATCTCAGTATTAGTGTTTTATGGTCTTCTCACCTTCCGAGCGGCCCTCGGCCGTCGTCAGATGTCTCTCTCATCTTCGGCTTAGCTTCTTCAGCTAGCCGCTAGATGTCGGTACTTGCCTTTTCTCTCTCTCTTTCAGGTCTTTAAATTATTATTTCTTATTTTTCCGCAGGGTACTATATTTACCCCGGAACGAGATAAAATCTCGTTACAACATAAAACTGCATTATTAGTGATTTTGTATTATTGATCCAGTTTTGTTCCTCGAAAATTTCAATTTTGTCGAGACTGTTCAGATGGTTTTTTCTACATTCAAAAGAGCTTTAAAAAAATCTTAATTTTTTTGACATCATCGTAGGAAAAGTCATTATTTTTTACTTTTTGTCGACTTTTTGTTGAAATTCTGGTTGTCAGAAGAAATGATAATACATTTTTTGAGTCTTCAATCGCTATCATTGGCAGAAATTTCTCGTTCTTTCAATTAAGCAGAGTTTAAAGTTGTTCACAGCACCAGAAATGTTCTGAAATTGCGGAAGGAGTTCAAAATTCGGCGTTATATCACCTTTCCCCATCTTAATTGCAGATTTTGCGTCCGAATGGAAGCATTGTATTCGGAAAATCTAAAATTTCCATTTTTTTGTGTCAGGATGACTGATTTTGGTCTCACAAGTTCGAATATGATATTTTTACATGATGTCCGTACGTTTGTATGTGAGCTTTTTTTTTAGAAATTTAGTTTTTCGACGATCATTAAAAAAATTATGGTCGAAATCTTTTCAATTATCCCTTTTAAAAAAATTCAGGCGTAATGAAAATTGTCACCGTTTTTCGCCGCATAGCTTAGCTTTTTAATTTTTTTTCAAATTTTTTTTCAAATATATATAAATATATATATATATATATATATATATGTATATACGGAAAAAAATATTTATACAGGGTGTCCCATTTGAAAAGATGCGGCTAAATATCTCTCAAGGGGGACGGGTAACAAAAAAATATTTGATACAAAAATTGTAGGGTTTCGAGGGGGACATCCGATGTAGTCATTATTTTGAGCTTTCAAGCTCACGCTTGCAAGCTGCAAGCACAATGTTCGGTTTTTCTCCGAATATTTATTCCTCACACACACGCACACGCACGCACACTCGCTCCTCTCGCATGCTTGCATGACTTCGCACGACTGACCTGCGCAATCGCCTCAAATGACCAGTGGCCTCTCACCTCTGATACCTGAGGCGCCACTTGTTGGAAAGTTGTCCAGTGAACGCCTCCATTTAAATTGGTGCACGTTTGGACCCTCGATGATCGACACCTGCCACCTTGTGGTCCTTTAATCGCTCTCATTTGCATTTCGGCCGGTGTACTGTATACATCTCGTTCTGCGAATTATTCTATTGTTCCGCGATTCAATTGCTCTGCGTCATTTAGTTCTTTGAACTGTGCTATAATATTTTGACCGGCGCTATTTCTTTGACCGTCTCGATTATCATAATTAAATCAGCACGTGTAAATATTGACTTTTATTTGATTAAACTGACTGTGTTTGACCAACGTGCACGTGTTATGTTTTCTGGACCTTCTCGCGTTCCCGTAAAAATCCATCTGCATCTCGCTCATCGCTCGCTCATTCCACAGATCTTAGACCCGGCATCGCACACACATAGTGCTTTTTTTTTTAATTATTATTGAAAAAAATTTTAATTTACAATTATAAATTCACAATTTATATATATATATATATTGTAAAATATAAGCCTTCATTATAAATAAATGTATTAATTTAAAGGAAAAGGGGCGTTAAGAAATATAATAAATATAAAAATACGCGTCCGCGGAATAAACGGAAAGATAAAAGAATGAAGATATATGAAAGAGACGATCAGACATGAATTTGGTTGAGAGGGAGGGAAATAGAACAAATACGCTACACTATTCCCTCTCTTGAAAAGTTGTTGCCCCGACAACTACCCGTCTGTTAAGGGCAATTGGAATGAAATTTCAGCTAATTAATAACTGAAATAATATTTCAATTATCTGGGATCCTTAACCCAACACTCTTTCAAAAATCCAGACGGAAAATAACAAAAAGAGAGAAGGTTTGACTCGAAATAATTGATTTAAATTTTGAAGATTCTTCTTTCCTCCATCCAGGAGTCTCTCAGCATTCATCCAATCGTGAGGACAGGGGTGTAGAGGGTTCGAACTGGAGAAGAAATATTAGGAACGGCAGACTCAATAGTTCGAAATGATTGTAAACATTTGAATAAGCAATAATCGATTCAAGCATTCGCATCAGATATTGATTGTTAACAAGTATTCCATGGTAATTGTCATTGTCATTGTCATTGTCATTTCTAATGTTCCTAGGGATAAATAATTGAAATAAATGAATCATCTGAAATCGGTTATGGCCATTAACCAAAATCAGGATTATTTAATGATGCAAATACTTGTATGGAATCATTACTCATTAAATGGCAAGCCGGTTAACATGAACGACTCTTGGCTTGGAATGAGCAGATTTTTGGATTCGATAAACTACGTCGTCTAATTTATCCTTGATTTCAAATGGACCCTCCGAGTCCCTTTGTAGTTTAGGGCATTTCCCTTTGGTTCTTTTTGGATTGAAGAACCATAACCTTTTTGTCCAGGAATGAAGGACAACATCTGAGTCTTCAAATCGAACCGCGATTTCATCTGATCACTTTTAAATTGACAGTGATTTCGTGTTTCATTATGGATTGCATCTAAATTTTCTCTTAGAAAAATTGATGTAATCACTATGAGGTGGAATTCCTCGAACCAAGTCCAATGGGATCCTCAATTCACGGCCCATCATCAACATAGCAGGTGAAAATTGAGTTGTATCATGTTTGGAGGAATGATAGGCCGATAGGAAGGAAGGGATCCATTTATCCCAATTTTTTTGGTTAAAATTGACATATTTAGCCAAATAGTTGACTAAAGTCCTATTGAGTCGTTCCACCAAACCATTTGACTGAGGATGAAGCGGAGCTGTTCTGGTCTTATGGATTCCTAAAAAAACCATAATTTCTTTAAACAACGATGATTCGAAATTTCGGCCTAGATCCGAGTGAATTTCGCGGGGAACACCGAATCGAGAGATTACTTCGCGAATTAAAGCTTCGGTTACGGTTCGTGATTGATGGTCTGGAATAGGGATAGCTTCCGGCCATAGTGAGAAATAATCGGTAATCACAAGAATGTAGCGATTTCCGGAAGAATATTTCGGAAACGGACCTAAGATGTCGACTGCAATTCTTTTGAATGGGAACCCAATTTTGTAAATTTGAAGTTCACCTTTAGTTTTGAAATGAGGACCTATTTTAGAGAAACAAATCCTGCATTTTTTACACCAGTTCTCAACGTCAGGTTTACAAGTTGCCCAATAAAATTTCTCACGAATTTTATTCAAGTTTTTATTTATTCCAAAACGACCACTAGCCGGAGAGTCATGAGCGATAGAAAGGATTTTAGGAACAATATCTTAGGGTATTACTACCTGATAAACAAATTTTCTTTTGTCAGGTGATTCCCAACGACGGAAAAGGATACCATTCCTAATTTCTAGCGAATTCCAATGCAATAGACAAATTTTCAAATCGGATCCTAAATGAGAAATTTCAGATCAATCAGGTCGAAGTTTCTTTCCTTAACATGAATGATAACTTTAAGATTTTTATTTCTATTTCGTAATTGGATCCAATCGAATTCATTATCTATTATGCATTGAGTTCTGAAAACTATTTTCTGAGAAAAATTCTCGTGGAAATTAGCCTTTTCACATGGTCTACATGAACATGGACGTCGCGAAAATACATCGGCGTTCCCATGGAGTCGTCCAGGTCGATGTGAAATGTGAAAATCATAATTAAAAAGAACTTCTAACCATCGAGCCACAATACCTTACGGGTTTTTGAAAGAAGTTAACCACTTCAATGCTGCATGATCGGTTCGAATCAAGAAATTACGTCCCAATAAATAATGAGAAAACGATTCGACCTATTTTATTACAGCGAGTAATTCTTTTCTAGTAACGCAATAATTTTTCTCCGCGTTATTAAGACATTTACTGAAATGACCAATTATTTTTTCTTCACCGAGCTGTATTTGTGGGAGAATAGCGCCGATCGCGAATTGGGAAGGATCGGTATCCAAAATAAATTTTGCATCTTTAATTGGTAGGCAAAGAACTGGAGGCTTGAGAAGAAGAGATTTGAGGTTATCGAACGCGTTGATAGATTCTCTTTTTCAATTGAGAGAAATTTTCTGTTGTGAGACTTTATGGAGTGGTTTAGCTATCATCGCGAAATTGAGAATGTACTTGCCGTAATAAAAGCATAAACCGATAAAACTCTGAACCTCCGTTTTTTCTTTAGGTGTAGGCCATTGAGGAATAGTTTTCAATTTCTCTGGATCACAATTAACACCTTTTTCCGAAATAATGTGTCCTAAAAATAGAATTTCGTTTTGAAAAACTACGCATTTTTTAGAATTGATTTCAAGATTTGCTGTGATTAATCTTTCAAAAATTGTTTGTAAATTCTGGAGATGATCTTCAAATGATCGACCGAATACTAGAATGTCATCGAGATAAACGAGACAAATTTTCCCGATAAGTCCTTTGAGAACACGGTATATGACTCGAACAAATGTCGCGGGGGCGTTGCATAATCCGAAGGGAAGGACTTGAAATTGCCATAACTCATTGCCAAAAATGAAAGTTGTTTTTTCTCTATCCTCCGGATCCATCTCAACCTGCCAATATCCACTTTTCAAATCAATACTGGAAAACCAAGATAAGCCCTCAGTTGAGTCTAAAAGATCATCGATTAAGGGTAGTGGCATGACATCTTTCTTCGTCACTTTATTTAGAAGTCGATAATTAATACAGAAACTGAGTGAACCATCCTTCTTCTTAACCAAGACTATAGGGGAGCACCATGAACCAAAACTTGGCTCAATAATGTCCTCCTGTTTCTTTTCTTGGAGTGCCTCAAAAGCTTTGTCACGATAATGAAAGGGAATGCGACGAGGACCCAATTTCACTGGTTCAGAATTCCGTGTATTTATTTTATGTTTAATTTCTGAATATTTTCCTAAGTCTTTATTATTTTTGGAAAAACAATTTTGAAATTCAAAGATGAATTTTTTGATGAGAACGATTTGTTTATCATTTAATAATTTAATTGATGATTCAAATAATTTAAGTAAACGTTCAGGAACAATTATTTTAATGTTATCTTTGATACTAGAATAATGAAGACAAACAATTTGGTTTTTGTCATGAAGATTGAATTTCCGATTAATTACTGATTGAAATTCTTGTAAGAAGCCAGAGGCTAAAATGAAATCTAAACCAAGAATACAATCAAGATCAATATTTGCGAAAACGGCATCAACAATCACAACAACATTACTGATAGAGATGGAGATTCTCTTAACAGCAACATAATGTAATTGAGATCCGTTTGTGGTAAATATTGAATATAATTTACCGACCGATGGTAAAGAATTTAAATTAAATGAGAATAATTTTGGATTAATGATCATAATATCGGAAGCGGTATCGATAATCATTTAGCAAGACCGATCATTAATTTTTTCGAACATCAATAGACGTAAATTTGATTTCGGATTAGAAGAAATCGTCTGGTAACAGGATTTTGGGATAGGTGAAGTCAACCTGACCTCCTCCAAGTCGACTTCATCTACTTTAACTGAGGGGAATCCATCTTCAATTAACTTTTTTCAACCGGAGAGGCAGAAAAAGTTCTCGAAGGAACCGGAGCATCAGCGTCGATTCGATCTTGGGTAAAGAAACAATTCGAACGCTGGTTCTCATTATTGTTCCCATTTTGAGTCCGAAAGTTAGTTGTGGAATGTTGATTTTGAAAATTACGTTTTCCGTTGTTGGTATTTGTATTAGATAGTTGTTAAAAATTATGATTCTGAGTTGAATTATGTGTTGAATTCTGAGTTAAAGAGGTACTGGGATTAGAATTCGTATTTGAATTTGAATTTGTATTACGAGGGTTTTTACGGCATTCATTTGCGTAATGTCCAGGATTTTGACAAAAAGAGCAAATGATATTACGTCGGTTAGAAGAATTAAATTGATTATTATTATGACCTCGTGATCGAATTGAATTATTAACCGATTGATTAGTATGCGGAGTTGAATTTAGATTCTGACTCTGTTTTTTATTGCTACTTATGTTGTGCACTGCAAGCATTTCCAATGCACGCTGAAGTGCCAGATTAAGAGTTTCAAAATGTTCTAAACGTAAAGCAGTTTCGATCCGTCCGTTGTTTAAACCGTTAATAAATTGTTCACAAGCAATTTTGTCTTTAAAAGATACGGGAACGTTGTAATAGGCGAGACGCGTTAATTTTTCTACATCTTCTGCGAAAGTTTTTAATTCCTCGTTCTTTAGTTGAACACAAGCACGTAATTGTTGATGGTATACGCGATAAAATTGTTGTTCTCCAAAACGAGAGTTGAGAGCTTTTTTTAATTCATTATTAATATTTGTTAAATACGAAACCGGAATGGATTCAAGAACTGTTTGGGATTTACCGCGGAGAGAAGCTACTAAATTTGAGGCTGTGGCTCTACCCGACCAACCATTCTCGTAAGCGATAACGTCCAAAAGTCGTTCATATTGGGATCATGGTGTTGTTTCATCATAAGGGGGTAATTTAATAAAATTTTGTTTGTGTAATTGTGAGTGAGAATGATAGTGTTGAGGAGGATTTGAAAATGCCGTGTTGAATTGGTCAGGAAAAGTTTGATTGAGTGTGTTGGAGTGTTGAGGAAATGATGGGTTAAGGGGAGAAGAAATGGACTTACCTGTCAAAATTTCGACGAGTTCATCTCGCATATTTTGAACTTCTCTTTTCACCGTTGTTTCGATAGCCGGTTTGACCGCAGACTGGAAGCGGTTCTGGAGAGTTGTCGTCAGCTCTTCCATCATTTCCATCGAATTTTTCGTCAAATAATCCAGGATGCTCTGATTATTTGACTGAATGGAGTTATTTACGAAATTTTAGTGTTTTCCTCGAGTTACGTTTTGAGGTTCTGTCCGTGTTGTTGGAGAAAATCAGACAGCTGGAACTTGAGATCGCCAACCGCTGATCTGACCTCTTCTTGGATGCCCAGTTGTATTCCGGTAATGTCTTGTGCGTCCAGAAATGTAGGGTTTGATATCCGGTACGACTCGCGTGAAAGATTCCTCCCGTGTGGAGTATTCATTTTCACTTCCGGAATAATTTCACTTTTATTATCACTTTTCACTTTTATTTTTATTTACTTTTAAACTCCTGACACCAATGTAAAATATAAGCCTTCATTATAAATAAATGTATTTATTTAAAGGAAAAGCGGCGTAAAGAAATATAATAAATTGTAACATGATAAAAAAATCGTGTACTGTTCCTCGCCTGAACTGACCGCGGATCATGGGGGGAAATTAGTATTTTTACCCCAGCGAGGAATCGGATCACCCAGGGCCACAATTGTCATTTTATTTTTTTTATTTCTTTTATTTACCTTCTCCTCCATTATTCTCTCGAACTCTGTCGATCGTGCTCACCGTGGGTTACGTGAGCTTCGCGACGAGGGAAGTGGAGCGGAGCATCGGGAATGGCTACAAGACGGCACTACAGCAGAGGAGTGGCACACAGACGAGCACGCACACACCGAGTCTGGGAGACTCACACCATGACGGACGCGAGAGACGATCGACGCACGCCAGCAGGCATCTCAGGCCTCTACGTGCGAACCCCCACCACCTCACCGATTGATCGGTGGTACAAGGCCACCCAGTAAAAAACTGATCCTACAGCATTGAGGGAGCATCGGATTATGTTGGCTTCTGTGCCGTTTAACGCGTATCACATCCACCGACCGCGAGGCGCAAGTCTCAGTTTTCTGGGACTCAGGAATTGGGAATTGAAACAATTTAAAATTCCAAATTCAATATCATCGAATAACCCGGATTCTCCACGCTTCATCACGTGATCGGGTGGGGGTAGGCAAGATTTAGAGGTTCCTCGGAGCGATGTATGGCCCCGACGGACACTCTTCGCTGGGATCTTGGATTAGTCAAGTCGCTCTGCCTCCTAACGTTATTCGAACGCTCTTTGAGCAGTTTTTGTTAGTTCTTTTATTCATAAAGTATTTGTGGTGTGGTGCCCGGATTTTCTTCCGGCCTACCTCGAGACGTCGCTGCCGCTAAGAGGGTCCAGACGAGCTTCCTGGAGCATTTCTCGCGCAATTACGGTGAGCGTCGAATTACATTGTGAGTGCACGCCTGATTCTTGTAGTAAATTCACTCCGGCGTCCATTTTGAGGCCGTTTGAGACTTAATTCGCGTCTGCTTGTGACGCGGCACTCACTAGCTTTCAGCTACTTAATTATTTGATTAGTCTTATAATTTTGATTCTTTGTTGTTCATTATTATTACGGACATTTTCTGTGTGGGGAAAAATTGGTCATTACTCATTTATTGTGTTAATCTTCCCCAATAAATTTTCGTGTCGTAGCTCTCGCGTCGTCGTCGCGTACGGGTGATCCTCATATCCTAGCGTCTAACACGCACCTTCAAAACTATTATTATTTCTTTTATTGGTTATTATCAATCATTGAATTATATAATTTTTTCGTTTGTTAAGCTCACTTAAGGTCAAGTATTGAACCTAGTTTGTTCAATTAATCAGTGAAGCAAGATTGCTTCCTTTTGAGTTAATTTAGTTTGTGTAGTGTCTTTGCTCGCGGGAGTCCTCTCCCGCACTTGTACAAAAAATTCTGCGTTGACTATCGTATGGACGAGTAAAACGTCCTTACCGTAACTCCTGGATTGAAATACTTTTTTTTTATTTTATAAAACTTACATAGTGTTGAGTCACGCTCATTGTAGCCTGTTCCCACATGCCTCCGCGGTTATCTGAGCTAGTCGTGGAACGCGTCTCAACGGTATGACCTTGTCCTTCGGCGGTTAAAAGGACTGGCGCCCTTTTTGGTATTTTGTCTCTTCTCGTTTATCCCCGTCGTTCTAATTTCGGGTTGAGAGAGTCCAAAAAGTCGCTGAAAGTTCGTGGAGAACCACGCATCTGAATCCCGCAGATGCGGTTGGAAAAATCCCTCACAACTTTTTGGCGCCCAACGTGGGGCCTTCGGGCAAATCCACGGGAAATTTAATCAATTAAATCAACTTCAGATTCACTTTGTGAATTCAATCCATTTGTTTCGTGTATCACGATATTTCTATCCCATAAATAAAATCGAATTATATTCACGTAAATTAAAATCGAATTTGATCCACGCGTTATTAGGATAATTCTCGTTGAATTATTTCATCGGTCAAATTATTCACGTTGGATTCGGTTATTTGCAGATTAAAATTCCTTCGCCTCGAGTTTAACACTCGTCTTTTTATTCGGGTGTATCGACCCTTTTTATTTCACCTTTATTCTCGGGTTTGTTTACTTCGCGCTGGAATGTCGTGCGGAGAACCAAGCAAACGCTGATCGCTCGGTATCGGAAGTCTCTCTCGCACAATTTCGACGGCCTGCTCTCACTTCACGCGTTCAGCGGGACTAGGGAGAATAGTGGGGAGGCTAGATCGCGCGGTATCAGCTGTTCAAGTGCTCATGCACTCTCGGGCCTTACGGGTATTCACGCGGAGTCATTGACCTCTGGTCATATTAGACGTTCACCGAATTGAATACTGCCCATATATTTCTTTCTTGTTAAGAAATTAGTTTTCTTCAAATTTTTTTTTCTTTCTTCTAAGTTCCTTTTAAATTATTTTCTTTTCTTTTCGCAAAAATTATTTTTTTGCAAAAACTATATACTTTTTAATTATTTTTTTTCCTTTTGCAAAAATTATTTTTGTTGTGAAAAGAATTATTTTGTTTTTTTTTTTTTTCGCTCAAAAATTAAGTTTTTGTTTCTCATGTTAGTTCCAGAATTGAATTCAAATTTTGTTTTTCGCATTTATTTTTTCATATTTTTGTATTGAATTTTTTTTTGTGCTTCAAGAATTAGTCCTGCTGCTAGAAATTTTTTTTTGGCGCATTTCTTCCCTCCCTGGATTGTAATTTAGGTTATGGGGGTGATTAATTTTGTTATTGCTCCTGATAACTATTATTAACTTCGGTTTGGGAATTAAGTCCTCTCATTTGTACACTTCGATTGTTAGCGTTAATCTCAAATTTATCCTTAATTCGAGGATTAATAAATAGAATAAACATGGATGAACGCACGAAAGTGACGCATTACCTCCGTTTGACGGACATCGCGCGTCTTTGCGCTTTCCTGCCATTCGTCGGCAGTAGTCCAGTAGGATCGTATGAGGTGTTAGTCGACAGAGCGCTCCGCGCATTATTTCGCATGAAATACGATGGAGTACCATGGTCTCTGGCGGACAATTACATTGAGGGTTTGAGTGATCTCAACCTCGACGAATTTGATTTCGAGGGTGCTAATGCCGCGGGGCCGAACTTAGTTCGTAATGAGGAGCTCCAACAGCCCTTACCAGATCTATCGCGCATTGACCCCGCGATTCTTCAGCACGGGGTCACACGATCCTCAGTGCAACCCACGTCAACCACAACCACTGTCACGTCAACCTCTGCGGACAGTGTATTGCACAACATGTCGTCCATGTTTGAGAATGTGAGCCGTAGCTCACGCCCACCGGGGATTCCTCAACACACAAGCTCACCTCAAAATAATAGGGGGTTTGGTGCAGATGATATACCCCAATCTTCGGTCCAGCCAAATCTGAACCAAACTCCACGAGATCCCCGCGGTTCGTACTATCGGAACCAAGGTTATCCAGACCCAGTCCTCCCGGAAGTGCCAACTAACACACCGGGGAGAGACACCTCTAGATCCCAAGCACCACCTCCGAGAAGGGGCGGTCATGGGACCACAAATTCAAATCGGTACGAGGGGCCTCAGTATTATCAGGGGTCCGGGGCCATTCCCCGCACTTGTTCAAGCGGAGGGCAACACCACCGTAACCACCAGTACCTCAAATCTAAATCAAGAAGCATCGATTCTCGATCAACTCGCGTCCATTGTTGACAGCGCATTCACTTCGTGGACGAAAGTCAGGGGCCTCCAAGGCCTACTATTTCAACCCCTAGTCATTCTCAGGCACATAAGATGCCAGCGGTATTTGCCCCGTATGTACCTTCCCCAATCGCAGGTTTTTGGATGAATGGCCAATTCTATCCAAGTCCTATCGCCTCAAATGCCCGACTAGATCATCTTTCTCCTGGTCGACAAGGCAAACGTTATAACGCGGCCATGTTTGATCGAGTTTTGGGATGGAAACGGAGTTTCTCAGGGTTACCTCATGAGAGTATTGATGAATTTATCCGTCAATTAAGAGTCCGTTAGGAAATGTGTGGTATTCCTGACGATGAATTATTTCAAGTTCTGCCCACAATCCTTAAAAGGGTCGCATATAATTGGTGAGAAAACCGCCGTGACCGTTTCAAGACGTTTGTACAATTGCGCTCCGCGCTCCTGAATCGCTTTTCTAGCCCGCTTGATACACATTGTCGAGCTATTGTCGACATCGTAAACAGGACGCAAGGGCCTCTCGAACGCGGTGCAGACTATTTAGATGCAGTTCGTCTAATGTGGCGCTTATCGAATAATACTAATTTCTCGGAAGCAGCCCGCCTTGACATTGCTGACAATCAGTTGCGTCCGGAGTATCATCCGATGATTCATCACAATGATTTTACTACATTTGACGAACTCGAAAATCTCATGTTAGATTTCGACTGGAAGCAGAATCGCAATCCACTGAAACCACCTCCAGACGCGCACGAGCCAATTTACCCGCATTGCGCGTATGTTCCATCGCGCTACGTGAAGAAAGGGGGTAAAGCGGTTGTGGAACAAATCAATGAGGTCAGTGGGGCAACCGGGCCTCAAAAGCCCGCAAAATTAAATACAGATGCGAAGAAATCCGAGCAGAAAAGTCAGTCTCGGAGACCTTCTAGTCAAAAAGCCCCTGCCGCTACTCAAGCTGCCGCGATTCACCCTCTGGCTTCACCAGCATGTTCCTACTCAGCAGCGACTAAAGGTGCAAAACCTAAAAGAAATTTTTCAGCTGCCGGACGGACGTCCCCAGCTAAAACCCCTCAGTCTGTCACACCACCAGCAACGTCGACATCATCTAAGTCGACTGACTTCTGCCATTATTGCCAGAAGAACGGTCACAAACGCGCGAGCTGTAAGCAGCCGCAGACTAAAATCTACTGTTATGTGTGTGGAACAAGGGGTGTCAAATCTCCTGATTGTAAAAATCATCTAATAAAACAAGCGGCAGGGGAAAACGCAAAGGGAGCGCAGCAATAAAGGGTCCTGCGCTGTCTGCCAAGGTTTCAAGGACCCAACTTACTCTTAAACCGCGCCTTTCAGACCGTCAATTCCCTAAATCGACTTTGGCAATGTCCCATGATAAGATTTCTGAGAATGAAGAGGATTTTTCGACTATCACGGTTCATGATAATCGCGGAACGCGGTTTTCCTCCAATCGTAGGAATCGAGGGGCGCGTTTCAATGATTCAAGCCGGAACATCGCGCAGTCTGACGTGATCCCCGACAATTCTATACCATTTTCTAAGAGTAAAAATCCAAGTTCGAATCATAAACTGAACCACGCAACCACAGTAACACTTGATAATGACGAAACCGAATTTCCACCTACGTATGAACGTCTATATCGCGAGAATTCCGAGCGGCTGATCACCGATTCGGAAACTAATTCCATGATAGAACGCGAATCTAGGAAAAGTGAGGTTGCAGGTGCACCCGCAACGTCACATGGGGAGGAAAGTTTCGCAGCGACTTCGAGTCATACCGCGGAGAAACCGCTAGAGGCGCGAATATTCTTGCCGCTGTCAATTGGTTCATGTGAACTGTATGCTCTGATGGATCCCGGAGCTACAAAGTCATGTCTTAGGGCTTTACCCGATTCGCGGATTAAAAATCTCAAATTAAAGATTAAGCCACCCGCGTCGCCGATCGTTGCAATGACTAACGGACACGCGAAAACGGTAGCTGGGGACGTTTCAGTCCCAATCACGATTAAAGGAATTACACACGTAATAGAATTTCAGGTAACCCCTGGTTTGAGTCGATCCGTGTTGTGAGGAATGGATTTTGTCCGTATTTTCGGTTTTGGCTTCGATGGTAGAGCAAGTGAGTGGTGGATAGACGGTGATGATCGTCAATTTCCAATTGAAACTCGCGATTTTACCGAAGCAAATGAGATTTGTGGGTTAGTACAAACAAATGAGACTGAACGCGAAGTAATAGATATACTCGTGCATCGGTTAGTACCCCCACCGCGTGAAAAAATTAAATTCACGAATTTAACGTCTCATAAAATCATAGGGCCGCGTGATCATTCACAATTCAGGTTGAAAGGTTACCCGATGTCCCCAATTATACAACAAGAACTCGTGCGTCAAGTAAAAGCACTCGTGGAGGCTGGAGTTATTCCCCCATCCGAGAATGACGAATAATCCCATTGTCATGGTTTAAAAGTCTCACGGAAATGGCGATTGTGTCTTGATTTCCGGTGGTTGAATAACTTAACGAAAAAGGACGCGTACCCCATCCGGAATTTAGTTGGAATTTTGGATAAGCTGCATTCCGCGCGTTATATCACCACACTAGATCTCAAACAGGCCTATCATCAAGTGCCTCTGGTTCCAGAAATCTGTGAATTAACAGCGTTTTCTGTTGCGGGTCTGGGCACGTTCGAATTTGTAGGGATGCCATTTGGTTTAATGAATGCACCCGCGATATTTCAACGCCTCGCAGATAGAATTATCGGTCCTGAACTCAAGCCCTTCGCGTTTGCGTACTTGGATGACATTATTGTCGTCACTCAGATATTTGAGGATCACCTCTAGTATCTTGAGTTAGTTCTCACGAAGCTGCGCGATGCAAACCTCGAAATCAATTTGGAAAAAAGCGTGTTTTGTAGTAACCGCCTCCAATATCTTGGGTTTATCGTGGATGAAATTGGTCTTCATATCGATCCTTCGAACGTCGAACCAGTCTTGAATTATCCGGAACGACGTACCATACGTCAAATTCGACGTTTCCTTGGTATGTTATCATGGTATCGGCGTTTTATTCCCGACTTTGCCGCGATGGCCGAGCCTATTACGCGCCTCTTGCGCAAAAATACTAAGTGGAATTGGGAGGATGAACAATCGACTGCATTCACGCCCATTAAAGCCGCTCTGTCGACTGCACCAGTCATATCCTGCCCTGATTTTTCGGTACTATTCACGATTCAAACCGATGCGAGTGCTTACGGTCTTGGAGCCGTCCTCACACAAACAATTGATGGAGTTGAATATGTGATCGCGTTCGCAAGTAGGACATTAACTATGCCTGAGCGAAATTATTCAGTCACACAAAAAGAGTGTCGCGCGGTAGTGTGGGCTATTGATCATTATATACGTTGCATTCAGGGATATGATTTCACCATAATTACCACAGCTCATTACAATGGCTCCACAATTTGAAAGACCCAGCCGGCCGGTTAGAAAGGTGGGCACTAGCGTTACAAGAGTACGATTATAATTTAGTCCATCGACCGTGCAAGCTCCATGAAGTTCCTGACGCGTTATCGCGAATGTACGAGGACGAGTGTATCGAGGCCTATGAGAATGAGGTTAATGCTGGTGCAGAGCCCGACTTGTCGACGGAAATTGGAAATGAGTATGCGGCGGAGGTGGAAAATGAGTGGTATTCACGCAGAAAAGCGTCTGTAATCCGAGAACCAGCTAAGTTCAAGGGGTGGAAGGTGGAGAACGATCAACTGTTTCGATACCGACCAAACCTCCTAGTTTCGACGGTTGCGGAGGACCTCGATGCGTGGAAGCTCGTTCCCCCAAGGTCGTCACGAATAGATATTATTTCTGAATCTCATGACCTGCCGCGGTCAGGTCATTTAGGAATTGAAAAGACGCAAGCTCGAGTAGACCTCCCGTATTATTGGCCAGGAATGTCTGAAGACGTAGCCAAATACGTCACATCATGTGAAGTTTGTCAGACGTGTAATGTCTCACAGTTACAATTTGCGGGTTTGATGGGACAACGCGTTTTTCATGAACCGTGGACGATGGTTGCCGCGGATATCATGAGGCCATTTCCCCCTAGTAAATCAGGTTATTGTTACCTCTTAGTTTTTCAAGATTTGTTTATGAAATGGGTAGAGGTGGCACCCTTGAAAAAAGTGGATGGAAAATCTATCATCGCCGAATTCGAGAATCTCATAATTTTCCGCTGGGGAACACCTCGAGTGATCCTTACGGATAATGGTACGGAATTTAAGAATAAATTGATGCAGGAGATGGCGAAATCCTTTGATATCTACCACACAACCACGCCACTGTACCACGCGCAGGCCAATCCCGTTGAACACGTAAATCGCGACCTTAAAACAATGATCATTTGTGTTATTGAACAGGATAATCGGGAATGGGATTCTCATTTGAAAGAGTTTCGATCAGCATACAATACTGCGCTCCATAGTTCACTCCATGTCTCGCCCGCATTCTTGAATTTCGGTCGTCAGCCCCGCGATAGTTTATTTTTGCGAAAGATGGAGGCACTCGACGAAGAAATCACGCTACCGACCACGGCTCAGTGGACGAAGCGAATGGAACGTATGACTGGAATTTACGATCTAATTACGGATAATTTAGACAAATCGTTCGAGCAACAAGCTCGCTACTATAATCGTCATCATCGTAACATAAGATTTGCAGAAGCCGATTTAGTTAGGTGTAAAATCCGAATATTATCCTCGGGGCCGAAGAGCTTTACGTCGAAATTAGCGCGTAAATGGAGCACCAAACTATATCGGATAAAGACATTAACTCCGATTTCGTTTACGAGTTATTAGATGAGGAAGGGAGAGTCGCGGTACGCCACCATGTTAAAGATTTAAAACTTGTGATAACCGCGGATGACGGGCGACTCGCGCGAGACTCGGACGACGAGTGAGCTACGAGATCAGGAAACCCGTAGTATTTATCATCTCATCTCATTAGTGTCATGGTCCATTATTCCCTTCCTACAGCATGGAGCACGTCAAGGTGAAGCGGGCCTTGGCCGGTCTGAAATCAACCACGGAGGGTTTGGCAATCTTGGAGGAGATGGTGGAAAAGCCATCCTTCCAGAGCGAATACCCTGTTTTCGGCGAGGTGGTGCCTATTGTGGCCAAGCTCCAGATACTAGTAGAGAGAATGATGGCGGACCTGAAGTTCATCGTGGTGAGCGACCCTCCACGCTTGCAGGCATGCTCGACTCATGCGCGCTACAGACCCCTGCCGTATGTCAGGGCGGAGGAGAGCAATCGTCGAGCTCAGGACCTCGTCAACCAGATCGAGCAAAGCCCACACATGTGGATGGAATGGGGTGCCCGTTCCGGCTACAGCAACTGCGGTAACCCATCTCATCGGGCTTCGGGCTGCCCGTATTTTAGGGGGACACTTTGCGGGAAATGCGGAGAGGAGGGCATGAACATTACAAACTGCCATTACTGCAACCCTGGGCGTTACGGCATTGAAAGGCTACCAGGGACGAGGCTTGTTCGCCCCAAGATCCGCACATAAGCTCATACGGATTTTTGTGTTTCTAGGAGACAGTATACAAACGAGGGGTGAACTACCCCCGGAAAATGTAAATGAATCATTCCACAGGCCCGAACGATTCCCTCTGAATACCCTTTTAGTCATGTTCAAGTTCATGCATAACCAGCAATTAAGATAATGACCTGATCGTTTCACTCTTACTTTTGTCTCTTTCTTTCGTTTCCTCTTTACTTTCGCAAATTCATCATAACTGATATGCGAATAGAAAAGATGGAAGGATTCAGTTGTTGTCAATAAAGCCCCTTAGCTATTAATACCTTTCGTTAACCCCTCACGCCCGGCATCCATACCACATATAGACTCCGCATATATGCTGTAACGTGTTATTTTGGTTTTCGGCCGTTCGACGGCGAAATCTCAATGTCTAGACGAGGAGTCACTTTTCCTAGTGAAGCGAGAGTCGGTTATTTATTTCGAAATTTTTTTTTTATTTAAACTTTGTTGTTTTGTATTGCGCCATATTCATTGCTCATCGGATGACTTCGAGGGACTTGGAGCCTGGACAGTTTGTAAGGAGCTGACGAGGAAATTCCATTTTTAAGGAGCGAGTCCTGGAGGTTATCGAGCCGCGTTGCATTCAAATTGTTTGAATGATTCCCTCAATGGTGAGAGTTTTGTGGACGATCGAGTGGTGGCACTAGCAATTCGAGCTAGGGATATGGAACATGGCGGACTACTCCCTAGACTGTACCGGGAATTGAGGTCCAGGCGACGAACTCGTCGGTTAGAGGAGAGGGACTGGACTGACGTTTGACATCCAGCAAAAATGTTGTGGATTGGGGAAAAATCATTGGATGATTTTCTCGGGATGAATTCATCAGGAATTATGGAGGATTCATGGTATAATAAGCGTGAATTGAGGCACGTGTTTCTTTGGGTTTGTTTGCGTTCTATTGTATTAACCAACCAGAGAGGGCCATCGATCGTCTCCGAGCCAATGAGAGGATTGGTTCATTGGAAGAGAAGCTGTTGCGTTGGTGAGCACACTGTTAACGACACTTCTCGTTTGGATGGCACCGAGACCTGTTGAGTTTTGGACTATGGAGTAAAATTTAACGTGATTTATCGGAATTTGGAAATTCTACCTCTCCAGGGGATTAACGACATACTGGCGCCGGTGCTGAATTATTTCAAGTTTTGGAAAACACGGTGAGCAGTGTAAAATCTCCAGAGAGTTCTTTGTAACGATATCTAGCGAGGTTATCATTTTCGGATTTATCTGTCGTAAATTTTGGGACGCTAGGCTTCTGGCGAATTGTGACGCCAATATCGAGTCGAGTCATTTCTCGTTTCGAGATCTAGCTATTTATTCGGTAGAGTAATGATTATCTTTCTCGTGTCCGATAGATTTATTTGTTGTTTTCCTTCTTGGAAAATTAATATGGTCGTCCTTTGATTGGGATAATTTTGGTTTGATTAAATTAAATTCAGTGATTATTAAATTTAGTATTTTGACTCTTGTTTCGCTATTTGTCGAGGATCGGATGCGGTTTTCTCGACATCTTATTGAATTTGTATTCATTTGGAAATATTCTGAATTGACCGATGTTCGAAACATTCATCGAATTTTATCATTTAGTATTCGACATCGTGGTCATTTCTGAGAAAACAGAGTTGGGATTGTAGCGTCATTTGTCGATGCTCGAGTTTTCATTGCCATGTGACCTTGTGTTTGGGTTGCGATTTACTATCGTCATTAGTGGCTCTCGAGGCAATCCCAATTCTCGTTGACTGAAATCGGAGTTTCTTATTTATTCCGCTTTTTGTTGTGGCGTTCATTTCTCGGGATAATTGTAGATTCCTTTTCTGCGATAATTGACTTCGGTAAGTCTGCTAGTTACTTTATCTTGTCACAATCTTTTGATTTATTTTGACTTTCCTTTCATTCGACTGGCATTTTATTTTATCGACAGATTACGGTTAGGGAATTTGTTTTGTATTCAATCATTAGCTTTGTTATAAAATTATTTATTTGTTGTGATTTTGATTATCGAGATCTGAGTGAAATAATTGAGGAATGAGAAAGGGGTTTTATTGAATATTTTAATGTAAATAATTTTCATCGTTTAGTTCCTTTATTAAAAATTATTTTATCCCCGTAAATTCTGATTTCATTATTTTGTTCGATAAGTTGAAACACAGTCATTTCAGGATTTTCGTAGGACGACATTTTTGGTGGAACCTAGCCGTCTCTGCGGATGATATACTGAGCTGTCGGCAGCTGTTCGTCCGGTGTACTATTTTGTGGATTACAGATTTCGGTTTTTGTGCGTTTTGAGAGAAAACGTACTGGCGCTCGACTTTTGGTTCTAAGATTCGGTCACCGAGGGCTGCGTATTCTCATATCGTTCCGCAGAAGTGCGAAATACGTCACAGCTTTTTGCGTGGAATGCAGTGGACAAGAGATCCCAAAACCAAAATTTCAATCCCTTCTTTTAAACGCTACGAATATCAGTTCTAAAAGCACCTGGATATATAACATGCTCGAACTCCCCGATCTGATCACAATCAGTAGAAAGATACGCAAACGACCCGTAAAACTGAGTAAGCAATTGCCTTCAACAATCTTTGGTCGGCGAAACCTCAAACTGTTATCTTGCTCCCCCTCAACATTAAACTTCGTGCAATATCTG
Organism: Diachasma alloeum; assembly: GCF_001412515.2. Lineage (NCBI taxonomy): Eukaryota > Metazoa > Arthropoda > Insecta > Hymenoptera > Braconidae > Diachasma > Diachasma alloeum. The sequence continues at coordinate 364,497 of NW_021680734.1, forward strand.
TAACGCCAAAACCATGAATCGAAAAACCAACAATGCTCTCCCTAGTAGTTCCTGACGACCGACATTTTCGTACCAACGAATATCAACCAAAATTATCAACCAAATCATTTCTTTTTAAGTGGTAGACAATGTAGAATCGAAACTCACTGTCCTCCGCTGGGGTTTTCCTAAATCCAATGCCTGAGAACACCTGCAGGACACCGAAGATTTTCCTCCCCAATGTTCCCACATCCAAACCAAAAGCTCTTCCAAGGCTCTGAACAACCCGAACGAAAATGTCTAAAATCGCCATAATCAAAACACAAATTCGGACGACCAGCGAAATCTGCAGTATCTCCTGACGCCACGACAACAACAGGAACCACAAGAACTTAAAATCGAGCAGATCCACCAGCAGCACCAGGTCGAACATATTTCATCTTCCTTTCGCCGCTATCTTCAGGCAGAATCCTCGTATCTGACAAACTACCCGAACTTCCAATCATCAAGAGATCGACAACAATCGTGTGAACTCTGCTCTGCTCCTTCTCGTTTTGTTTGTGCTTCCCAGATAAGAAAACACGAACTGGATCACCTAAATCCTTAACCGCAGGCTGTGTCACCAATATCGCCTCGTCTCGACGTTCACCAAAATCTTGAACGAGTTCCTCGAGTTCATCGAAAGTGGAGAACTGATGACGAGAAATCGCGCCAAGATATCTCCTCCTCAGATTTCCGAAAGCGATATCCGACCTAGCCTCAACCGGAAAATGAGTATCATGAAAATGGAACCACGGCAACCGACCGTCATCGGAACAGTCTAAACCATTCTCTGAATCACCCTGAGCTATTACATTATAACCTGTGCGCAACTTCTCAAATCCGATGCTATAGAACAGTTACAAAAACGAGCGATGAAATTCCCGACAATCAGGAAAACAATCGCGTCTCTCTTCCCACTAATCGAAAGCAATGTTCCTCACCACTATCAACACAAAACGAAACAAATTCTCATCACTCATGTTGCTAGCCTCGTTACATACCATCAAAAATTCCTCAAAATCCTTGCCCTGAACTCCGGAAAAATTATGTCTCAAAAAGTGAACATGGTCAGAAGCATCGATATTCCTATTCAAAACCTCCGATAATCGTCTCAAACCGTCAATGCATAAAATCCTGACCAAAGCCACAAAAACCTGACACAGATGGGTGCCCACGATTATTGTCGATATAAAAATTTCCCGGATTAGATCCAAATTGCAAACCAGCACTCGTAACCGGCACATCCCCGGTCGGAGAACTAGTAGCCCCATGACAAGGAAAACAAAAACAATGCAAAAGCTTCGCAAACGAAACATGAGCGTGATCACCATTACTATATATCCAGGTACAGCTATAGAAACAGGAGAAATAGAAGCACTGGATGCAGTCATCGTGGTAACCAGCGCAAACGGAATCCCAAAAGTTAACGGCAAAAGTTAACGTCACGCAAGCTGAATCCTCGCATAAACTCTTAATATTCCTGAGTTTACTAGTACAATACGACCCAAAAGTATCCCTTAATTGCGCGATAGTCAAAGTATTGATCCATTGATCTAGCAATAAACCCCCTCGAGCTTCACCTTCCACTCCAGACGTCTCCCTATCAACCGCTGAATCGTTACAACTAGATGTTTCAGACATGACTAAACCGTCGCAAGAAAAAATAATTCCACAAAATCGAAACCGAAATGGAAATCGGACGAACCGAAATCGGAAACAAAACCGAAATCAAAATCGAAATCGCAATGTAAATCGAATTCAAGATCAAAGTCAAGACCGAGAGCAATATTCGAAAATGAAATCAAAATTGAAATCGGATCACCACCAGAATCGAAATTAAAAAAACATCGAAATCAAAATCCAAAAGATATCTCTCTCAATATCACAATCGATCCCAAAAATCAATGGCGAAACCCCCCAAACAAAACAAAGGTCAAAACACAAAGTACAACAGACGACAACAAAGGACGATCACAAGACACTGTTCACAAACCAAATTTAGTGACTCTCGTTGCCCTAAAATAACCAGTCATTTCAGAATACCAAAAGAAACCAAAAATTCAAAATTCAAACAAAAGAATAATTCCGGAAAATACCTCAAAACCGATCGCTAACACCCGAAAAGTCTCGACAAATCAAATTCCGAAATAATTCCGAAAGACCAAATGAATCGAATTGCTCCAATACTAAAATCAAAATAATCAAAATAAATCAAAGCACTGCGATAATCGGATTATCTCGGTTGTCAATACAATTCAGCCCCCGATATGTTAGGCGCCAATACCGCCACAAAAAAAAAATAAACCCGAATATCAGAAGTTAAAAGAAATCATCAAGTTCCAAACTTCGATAAACCAGCATACGACAATCAAAACTGAAATTAACCGAATCCGAGAAATATTCGAAACACGATACGACAAATAAAAACTTAAATTTCCGCAATTAATTCACGTGGCCCACGTCGGGCGCCAAAAAGCTGTGACGTATTTCGCACCTCTGCGGAACGGTACGAGAATATGCAGCCCTCGGTGACCGAATCTTAAAACCAAAAGTCGAGCGCCAGTACGTTTTCTCTCAAAACGCACAAAAACCGAAATCCGTAATCCACAAGATAGTCCACCGGACGAACAGCTGCCGACAGCTCAGTATATCATCCCTGGAGGCGGCTGGGTTCCACCAAAAATGCCGTCCTACGAAAATCCTGAAATGACTGTGTTTCAACTTATCGAACAAAATAATGAAATCAAAATTTACGAGGATAAAATAATTTTTAATAAATGAACTAAACGATGAAAATTATTTACATTAAAATATTCAATAAAACCCCTTTCTCATTCTTCAATTATTTCACTGAGATCTCGGTAATCAAAATCACAACAAATAAAGAATTTGATAACAAGGAAAGGAAGGGGGCGCTCGTGCAGGAAAGGAAGGGGGCCCTCGTGCGGGGCGGTTGGGCCCTTGGGTGTGTCGTTGATTTTTAGGAGGAAATCTTGGTTTTTTTGGTGAAATAATTGAGGAAAAGTGGTATTGGGGGTGCCTCTCAATGTAATTTACGGAGAGAGTAATGAATTGGGGGGGAAATTGAACATTTTGGGGGGTTTTTCGACCGTTTTTGGGCACGCTGGCGGAAAGGTTAGGGTCGCCCACTGGTTTGTGTTGGGGGGGAGTGAGAGGGACTGAGTTTTGGCGGCAGAGCTGGTTTAGTGGCGCTTTGGGTGAATGTGGCGTAGAGGTTAACGCCAGGATTTTGGGATGAGCCACATGTAAATTATGTGGGGGAATGGGGAATGGCACTACGACGGGGAGAGCGACGATTATGGATGGTTCCGGGATGTTTGGGAGTCACTGATCATGCTGGAGAGGAAGCTGGATGGGGCATAACGGGACGGGCTCGAACATGCTGGTGTAGCTCGAAAGCGGCTATGGGAAACGAAGAGGAAGATCATGAAGATGGAACGGGAACCAGCGATGGGAACAGNGTAAACGTTGGGAGTAGAGAAATGGATAATGAGACTTGGATACCCTGGAGATATCTTGATGATTTTGGGGGGCTTGATGACTCTATATGGGGCATCTTTTGGCTGGTGTTGCTGAGACAAGAGGGACACTGGGATATTCTGGGGACATTGGAATGCCGATTGTCATGGGAAGTTTGGAGAAACACAGAATCTACCAGGAGAATCAGAGTTTTTGTGATTATGGATCGACATTTTTTGGGAGGGGGGGGGTAACCGAGCTGTCGACTGGCGACGCGAATTGGCGGAGGTGGTTCCTCCGTGGTGGAGCGGCTTCGACGAGAGAACGGCCGTTTCATCTTTGTCCACACTACAGCAGCGCCCGAGACCCATTGGAACGAGCTGGGGTTAGCAACAGCTGTAGAATACTTGTGGTATCCTCTCTTAACTTGTCTGGACTGAAGACCCTGGAGGAATGGCGGAAAAAGGCCTGTCTGGGAAAAATCTACGTGGGATTCTCAACTTTCTTCTTCAACACTTTCAACGCATCTGGTGAACTCTGGACTGGGAAATTCTTAAGCCATGGGGTACGGACCAGTACCGCAGGGAGACCAGGGTGTTTGTTGTTTTTCTAACCTCAAGTTGTTAAAGTCTTGTACTTTTATGTATTCTACAACTGCTTTTTTAGTATTTAAGGGAAGGGAACAAAATGTAAAGGCCCGAGAGGGTATACATGTGGCAAATAAATAGTTAATTTGATAACAAAGCTAATGATTGAATACAAAACAAATTTTCTAACCGTAATCTGTCGATAAAATAAAATGCTAGTCGAATTAAAAGAAAGTAAAAATAAATCAAAAGATTGTCACAATATAAAGTAACTAGCAGAGGTACCGATAAGTCAATTATTACAGAAAAGGAATCTACAATTATCCCGAGAAATGAACGGCACAACAAAAAGCGGAATAAATAAGAAACTCCGATTTCAGTCAATGAGAATTGGGATTGCCTCGAGAGACAGTAATGACGATAATAACTCGCAACACAAACACAAGGTCACATGGCAATGAAAACTCGAGCATCGACAAACGACGCTACAATCCCAACTCTGTTTTCTCAGAAATGACCACGATGTCGAATACTAAATGATAAAATTCGATGAACCGACGTCGGTGGCCGAAGCGGTTAGGTGCGAACCTAGTGTGCGAAAGGTTGTGAGTTCGATTCCCCGTGGAACCGAGTTTTTCAACCAGAGGCTTCGGCGAGCGGGGGGTCGCTAATATAGTGACCGCCTGTACCGGCATGGGTTTTCTGTGGTTTCCCATGCTACTCCTATGTTCTATAGGAGTGCGAATGCGGTGCAGTATAGAATCCACAGCCGCATGCATAGGGTTCGATAGGGCCGATTAGTGAATCAGAGGGCAGAGAGGGCCAGAATATTAAAAAAAAAAAATTCGATGAATGCATCGAACATCGGTCAATTCAGAATATTTCCAAATGAATACAAATTCAATAAGATGTCGAGAAATCCGCATCTCGACAAATAGCGAAACAAGAGTCAAAATACTAATTTTAATAATCACTGAATTTAATTTAATCAAACCAAAATTATCCCAATCAAAGGACGACCATATTAATTTTCCAAGAAGGAAAACAACAAATAAATCTATCGGACACGAGAAAGATAATCATTACTCTACCAAATAAATAGCTAGATCTCGAAACGAGAAATGACTCGACTCGATAATGGCGTCACAATTCGCCAGACGCCTAGCGTCCCAAAATTTACGACAGATAAATCTCAAAATGATAACCTCGCTAGATATCGTTACAAAAACTCTCTGGAGATTTTACACTGCTCACCGTGATTTCCAAAACTCGAAATAATTCAGCACCGGCGCCAGTATATCGTCAATCCCCGGGAGAGGTAGAATTTCCAAACTCCGATAAATCACGTTAAATTTTACTCCATAGTCCAAAACTCAACAGGTCTCGATGCCGTCCAAATGAGAAGTGTCGTTAACAGCGTGCTCACCAACGCAACAGCTTCTCCTGCAACGAACCAATCCTCTCATTGGCTCGGAGACGATCGATGGCCCTCTCTGGTTGGTTAATACAATCCAACCCAAACAAACCCAAAGAAACACGTGCCTCAATTCACGCTTATTATACCATGAATCCTCCATAATTCCTGAGGAATTCATCCCGGAAAAATCATCCAATGATTTTTCCCCAATCCACAACATTTTTGCTGGATGTCAAACGTCAGTCTAGTCGCTCTCCCCTAACCGACGAGTTCGTCGCCTGGACCCCAATTCCCGGTCCAGTCTAGGGAGTAGTCCGCCATGTTCCATATCCCTAGCTCGAATTGCTAGTGCCACCACTCGATCGTCCACAAAACTCTCACCATTGAGGGAATCATTCAAACAATTTGAATGCAACGCGGCTCGATAACCTCCAGGACTCGCTCTTTAAAAATGGGATTTCCTCCCCAGCTCCTTACAAACTGTCCAGGCTCCAAGTCCCCCGAAGTCATCCGATGAGCAACGAATATGGCTCAATACAAAACAACAAAGTGTGAATAAAAAAAAAATTTCGAAATAAATAAAACAGACTCTCCCTTCGCTATGAAAAGTGACTCCTCGTCTGGACGTTGAGATTTCACCGTCGAACCGCAGAAAACCAAAATAACACGTTACAATGCATATCTCTTTTCAAACTTGAATATCTCCGAAAATATAAAAAGTTACGGCTTTGTAGAAACACTTTTATGGAAACTAATCATTTAACTTTGATTATTTCTACTTTTCATCATCTTTGGGCTGTTGGAAATTAGTGGACTTTTTTGTTATTCAGCACGTGGCGAGGTTAGTGTGAAAAGAGCATCGGCCTTGAGGGGTCAACTATCGATGAACGATTTTAATAGTTAAAGAGCCCCGTTAACCACGAATAAATTCTTCTATCGGTGTACGTAACTTCATTCAACAAATTATAAGTTCCCCGAGAAATTATATTTTCAGATATTCCATAAAATTTTCCATCCATGAATAGACTCCGATCGAGTGAATTTGAATTAGACGTAGAGAATATAAAGAATAATGAGCTTCCTCCCTTCGAGATTTCGTGCGACTTCATTGTCGAGCGAACGTATTGGACGGATCATTCATTGTATTTGTTACAGTAATGAGAATCGTCAAACAGATGTTTGAAACATAATAACTTCTTGCACCAAGAACAACGAATAATTGAGAGAATTTTGAGAGAATACAGATACCCTTACTTCTACCCTTCTTTTTTTTTCAATCGGCGCTGTTAAAATGGGAGCAATACTTTCCTTGCAACGGAATATTTTTATTTCAACCATTCAAATTCCTTCATGACCGATTCTCCTGAACAAGACTAACAACTTTCTTCATTCATAACTCCAAAAATCATCTTTGCACGGAGGAAATTTCAATATTTCGCCAGTGATAACTTTACAGAATTGTGGGTGTGGTTCACCACCTACATCCTTTTTTCGAAGAAAATTCAAAATACGTATTCACTATTTTTTTCACTTCTTCAAATGCAATGCATATCACCGAGATTCAAGTAAAATTTTTTTTCTTACAAGAGTTTTGGGGATCACAACCCTTATAATATCTTTGTAATTCACCCCTATCCGAAATCAACCAACGATATTTTCAATGATTTTTCTCATAGATTATTATGCAATTGATTTCATTTCGAAAATTTGAGTGTAAAAATATGAATTTATCAAACGGCCTCGTAAATGTGTCAACTTTGAGGGTCGGTTTCACCCCCTAAAAGTGTTGTTCCCCCAAAAAAAACACGTATACCTTAGATGTTGACGGAAAATAACATATTTTAAACTCATTGAAATCGGCGAGAGACACTCGCGGTGTCCTTCTAAATCAATTTCTGGATTCTTTAATCCGGGCTCGGAACTAAAATTAATCTCGGTGTATTGAGAGAGTGAGGAAAGTGGGGCTTTTCCCTCACATTGTGAAATAATATTCATATTACGGTTGAGTTGGACAAATTGGTTCCGTTTAATTTTTAGAATTTCACTTAAAATTATTATCTTTCGTGTCAAATTGATTCAATTAATTTATTGTATTTTTTGCACAGTATAAGTATTTCGTTAAGGCATACATTAAGTGTGCTATTCATTTCTTGGACTTCTGAGAATCTCAAAGGGGTATCGATCCTTCTCGCCGTTGTTATTAACAGTCCCGGGTTGAGAAAAAATTTTTGGTTAGTACAATTGGGTAATTTACCGTCGTCCAATGGTCGCGGTGGCTAAATCGTTAGGTCGGCTTGGCCACTAGGAGGTCGTGGATTCCAATCCTAGTCCGATCGGGTTTTTCAACTTCTGGAAACAGGGGTTGGGGGCTCGAAAGGGTGGCTGCGCTTCGGATCTTGACTGGGGGGGACCCTTAACTTCCGATAAAGGAGGTTAAGGGGCTCGCCTAGGGCGGATTCTGGTGGGGTCCATCTCACCTCGGCTCTGGACGAGCGGGAGGTTCCTAATAGAGGAATCGACTGTACTGATGGAGGTTTTCTGTGGTTTCCTCCATCTCTCACGGGAGCAAATGCGGTACAGTGTAGCAAGTCGGCTACAGCCGCAAGGTGAGTTAGAGGCTAGATGACGGAATAAACCAAATGGTTTAAAATGGCTTGAATAAAAAAAAAACAATGGGGTAATTTTGGTAATTTTTGGACTTTGCCTATTTGTCTAAAAGAAAACAATAAAAATAGGCTGGCGCCTAGGGAAAACTCGGCGTTGCATGGCCTTGAGTTTGAAGATAAGTTTTGACAAAAACTGTTGATTAGTTGAAGATCATCACAAAGTTAACGGACATGGAAAAAAACTACAGCACCTATGATAGGAAATTACGTGGTATTTTCGCAGCGGTAAAGCATTTCAAACACATGCTTTAATGTAAAGATATTGTTATCCATATAGACCACAAGCCTCTAATTTAGGTTTTCCAGCAAAAAAGCGAAGAAGGACCGGAACGTCACCCCAGATAAATGCACTGCATTTCGTAAGTCACTACCCAGATCATTCACGTAAGAGGTACCGAAAACATGATCTTTTTTTTACGGCCTTTTGAGTCCCCATTTCGGGTCTCATTGCAGCACTCTATCCAACCCTATGCATGCGGCTGTGAACATAGGAGTAGAATAGGAAACCACAGGAAACCCATGCCGGTACGGGCGGTTACACTATTAGCAACATCCCCCTCGCCGAAACCTTCCGTTGAGTAATTCGGTTCCACTGGAAATCGAACTCACAATCTTTCGCACACTAGACTTTCGTCTAGCCCACTCCGCCACCGACGTTGATCACAACATGATTCCTGACGCACTTTTCAGGATACATCCAATGGAAATACTAACAATTTTTGATCCGAGAGTTATCGCGGAAGCCCAAGAACTTAATGAAGAACTTCCAGGACTAGTCAAGAACTCATCACTCAAGCTTCAGAAATGACGCATCACTGATGACGTCGAAATATTTGTTGACGTCTCAATCAATATCGTTAGACTATATTCACCCAACAATCTGAGAAGGAAAGTTTTTGAAGTATTTCATATTAAGCTTTCTCACGCCAGTGAAAGTTTTATATTATTAAATTCGCAAAAAATACATTTGGCATGGAATCAAGCGAGTGGGCTAAAGAATGTGTATCCTGGCAACACAGTAAAGTCTAATGTCATAATCGTCTTCCACCTTATCCAATCGAAATACCTGATTTCAGATTCAATTACGTTCACATGGAACTGTTTATATTCCCTGAGGTAAAAGGTTTAATACTGTCTCACCATAATCCATCGCTTTTCTAGATAGCCTGTGGCTTCAACCACTTCTATCACTTCAAAACATGACGGCAATTACCGTGATAGACGCTTTCATGACGCACTGGGTGAGCAACTTCGGAACTCCACTCACGATTACGATGGATCAAGGTTCTCAATTCGAATCCGAAATGTTAAAGTTGCGGAGCAGAACTCCGGCGTACCATCCGGTATCACCTATATTCATTACAGTTGTGTAATGTTACGGCACATTTCATTACAAAAAGTCATTACGGGGACACTTAATTGTAGCATTTTTCATCATCTGGACAATCCATTACGGAAGTTTTTATTTTTGCGGGATTCATCAATTGACATATAAATTCGAGGCTGTTTGTATTTTCTTCTCATGTGAAAGTAAACAAGATGATTTACTTGGTTGGTGTGTGGTTTATTTCTGTGTATTTCCTTTGAATAGAAATTCACGTTGGGGGGTGAGGTACCTGCGATAAATCCCACTGGACTCATGTACCTAGCCAAGTGCCATTTATCGCACGGATTCAGTGTTGTGCGGTTGTCGAAATACCTCTACATTTTGTATTGAGCCAGAGGGACAAGAAATTATTGTACCATAAGGGCTTTCTGTTTAATAAGTTGCGTGAGCATCCTGTGACTAAAGTGGTTTTATCGCCATGCGTGGACTCCTCATCATTGTAATACTCTTGCTCGTACTACATCATCTGAAAAAAATGGTAAGCGATGGCTCCGTTACGGTTGTGATGAAATGTACTGTAGTAAATTGTGCCGTGATTAAATGGTATAATAAATTGTGCCGTAATGATTAGAGGTACAATTGTACCATCCAGCCTTTAATGCCATAGTCGAGCGTTGGCACCTTACGCTGGAATCTGCTTTGATGTGTCGACACGATGTTCCTTGGACCAAACAATTACCAACTGTTATGTTGGGTTTACGAACCTGCTACAAGGAGGACTTGCAACCAGCACCTACAGAGACGCTGTATGAAACCTGTCTTCGAGTACCAAGCGAATTTTTCGTTACCCAAGATCACCCAGTTGATCCCCAAATTTCCGTCGAAAAACATAGAGGATATATGCAGTCGGTCAGAGCGGTACCAACATCTCATCATTCTAAAAGCCGATTATGCCCCCTTAACGATCTTTATACCTGTTCCCGTGTTTTCTTTCGTGTACATAATCCTAAAGCACCCTTTGAACTTCCCTACCCCTCCCTTCTCTAAAGTCCTTTCAAAGTTATTGAATGTATTACTGAGCATTTGTTTAAGGTCAGCAGCGATGGGACGAAGAAAACCATCGCATTTGAAAAAATTAAACCAGCTTTCATTTCAAGAGATAATCTTATCACAGTACCAGTGGATCAACCCATCCAAGCCAAGCAGCAAGTATCAATCAACCCAACTTTGTCCTCTGCTCAGGTCAAAAAGGGCACATTTGCTAATGACGAAGTTTCTGGAGGGAAAGTAGACGTGGCGGTTCCCTCGGGAATTCCACATTCGGCTACTGCGCAGCGCTTCGAAAGCGCACCTGATTCGATACCAGTTCGTCGACCGAGAAAGTAAGCACTTATCCCGCCGAAAGCACTCGATTAATACCTACAGCTGTAGCGCGTGCATTCTAACTAGTTTTGACTGAATTTATATTTGTATTGTAATTTCATAAGTTAATAAATTGTTGTTAATATTTGGGACCAACAATATTTGTTGCATTAGTTATTTAACTGACCAGCTTCTGCTTAATTAAATTGGTTGAAATATACCACATTTTCATATGACATTTTGAACTTTAATTTGGAGCATGAAAAAAGAGCAAATGCGGGAAAGAGCTTTATGTTATCCTTTATGAGTCATTACCGATCATTCCTGTTCCAAGACAAAAAAAAGACTTAATTAACATGAAAAAGATTGTGTTCATTTTGAAAAAATAAAAGAAATCTCCCAAAAAATAAAAACGAATGTTTTTTGTAGAAAAACTGTGGCAAGAAAGTTTTGTGTGATTGTTTCTAGAAAGAAGAAACACTATTTTTTAGAAAATACGATTCCCATAGGAATTTTGAAAGAAATTGCGAAATAAAAATCCAAGCCAAGTCAAGAAATGTCCCATGATTACTCTAAATCAAAGAGTTAAAAAAATCCTTCATGAAATTACAAAATCAGTGGAGACAAGATCGGCGTTCTTGGCGCAGAGTTTTCTAACTCATTGTTTCCTATCAATCAGAATTGTTGTTTTGTGATGTGCGCCAAGAACGTCATCCTATTACTACTGATTTTTTTGTTTCATGAAGGATTTTTTTATGCTTTAATTTAGAGTCATCATTGGACATTTTTTTATTTGGTTTGCATTTTTATTGCTCCGTTTTCTCAAAATTTCTGTTGAGATTGTACTTAAAAAAATAATGTTTCTCCTTTCCAGAGAAAACAACGTAAAACTTTATCTTGGCATACATTTTTCAATTCAGTATAAGTGATGAATAATTTTTACCTGCAATCCATTTCTCTCCTCGACACTCCTCAGTAACCGTGGGTTTATTTTCAAAATGGCACTCCCCAGGGATTGAACAAATGACTTTTCTACTCCTCTTGGCATCCACACAGGAACTCCACTTGGACACTAACCACTTGGCTTTTATCGTATACATGGAGTTGGCTGGGTTCTCGTCAACAATATCATCAAACTACAATATTTCTGGCTCATCAGTTGAATTTTTACCTCCTATGAAAAAATTGTTCTGATCGGATGTGATGTTATAGAATGCGGCATTGTTGTCTTTGGCATAAATAATATGCGGGTGGTCAGAGAATGGGCCGCAGGGTGGTAAATCCGGACAGAGTTCGGTTTCCCCTGGCTTAGCATCCTTGTCGCATTCCCGATCAGGTAGAACCAAATCCGATCGATCCTGACCCTTACCTGAGGATACACACATGACTGATCGTTTTCTCGAACCTTCAGCCCCACAAGTAACTGGGCACATTTGTCAAGGTCCAACCCACCACCTGGAAGAACATTTCGAAACCAGTGACATTATCCTTTCTCCTGCCTCCACCCTCCTGCACTCTTACAAATTTTCTGATACATAATGTTACAGTCTATCGGAATAATACCCTACCTGGCAGGGCACGGGTTTTCATTACACTTTCGTAGCACAAATTCTGCCTTTCTCTTCTCATCACAAAATATATCCTCAACTACTCCGCTCTTTCTTTCATGACAGAAAGCATGTGATGTCTGTGACTCGAAATCTAAGGGTCAAATTGTAAGGGTTAGAAAATATAAGAGTCTAAAGAATCAAGCGTCAGAGGACACACAGCTCAAAAGATAGTAGAATGAGAATATATATAGGGTCAAAATATATAATAACAATCAGAATAGACAAAAATTAAATGAAAGAATGATAGAATTTACATTCCCGTCACGAGCAGCGCTTCGGAAGTTTCCTCCACTTTTTCAGGAATTCTGTCCGCGGAGATTTTGCCCCCGGGGTTTTAGTCCTCTACCCAAAAAACGGAAGATTCATATTACGTCACTTCACTTCGAAGCAATGAAAATACATTGCATTTTCATTTGTTATTCACTTTCTATGCCATGCGAACGCTTCGTTTTTTCTTCATAATATGTTCCATGAGAGTTCATAAAGAATAACTTTGAATTGTATGCATGTTACTTTACTCAGAAATAGGAGAGGTGGGGACAAAATGGGCCAATGGGGTAAAATGGACCATGGGGCAAAATGGACCACTAGAAAAAATGCTCAATTTTCATTTTTAAAATTCACCTTTAGATGATTGAGAGGGATTGTTGATGAGGAACAGGAAGAGTCACATGGGTCAGACGAGTTTGATGTGTCAAAAGAGTCAGATGAGTCGAATGAGGCAGAAGAGTTGCACCAGTCAGATGTTTCAGATGAGCACTGTAAAAAAATTTCGACTGAATTCTCCAGATTTCAGGTTTGAAATATTAATCAATTGACAGCCCTCCTGAAATTTCCAATAATTTGGTCTTTGGCAGCTTACAATTTCCGGATAGAACTCCATGAAACTGTAAATTTTAGTTGAATTATTCCGTGAAACTTGATTGGAATTAGGGAAATTCAGGAAAAAATATCCCTGAATTTTTTATTCCTTGGAATTTCAGGGAACTATTTCGCTAGTGAATTTTCATGTTCATGTTGAAAATTCGAGGACAATGTGGAATTTCCATTTTTATCCCACTGAGAAATTAGGAAGCGTCCTGGGATTTTCGGGGAAACCTGAAATTCCATATAATTTTCCCGTTAAAGCGAATCCAATGTAATCTACTGAGAAATTCAGCAAATGTGTTTCCGCCCGAGTCGAAAAATTTGTCGTTCTGGGTCTTCCTCCTATCTTCAAAGGCGACGATTGCTTTCGTTCTCGGATTTATTTCCGGGTTTTGGGGATCGATTTTAGTCTTCCATGTCTTCACTATTTCCTTTATGGGAATGACAGAAGTCTTCATACTGTTATTGGTTGTCGCTGAGGCTCATCCTACCGCGGGAGACACATGACGACAAAATGAAGATTCGCAATAACAACCCAATCGTAACGACAAATGTCTTCTTTCCCTCTGTACATGTCTTTCGAACATTTAGGGTCCATTAAGCAGAAGGGTCGGAGGGTCAATAAAGTCATAAAAATTTTATGATTAAATCCAAAATATTTATATGAAGACTAATATCGTTCTGTTGTCGCTCAAGTATTCAAAAGTTTGGGGACTTGGAAAAATTGTATTCTACAGTTGGAATTAGATAAATTTTACAGATCAATGGCACTTGGAAATTTTTTTATTACGATTGAAATAAATATTATATGGGGGATCGGCAGAGGTCGTTTTTGCGTATACTTCATTCTTAGCGTCTCTCGTACCTTCTTTCAGTTTTTATTAAATTTCAGTGTTCCATTACTCAAGAATTATAGTCTAATATAAAATATTCACTCACTGACGGTAGTGGCCGTGCGGTTAGAGTGCTAGACTCGTATGCCAATGATCGGAGTTCGCTTCCCGGCACCGGCGGTCAAAATTTATAGCGCTCTCATCTGACAGTTTCACTGTCGAGCGGTAGCCCCGTCAAAAGGACGACTGTACTAGGGCAGGTTTTTCCCTCGAATGAGGTTTTTCCTCCCTTCGGCAAATGCGGTACAGGGGATTGAGGGGGGTGGGAAGGGAACAAATCGTAAAGACCCGAAAGGGTATACGAGAAGAAAAAATTTATAAAATATTCACTCCTCCCTCAGTTTTAAAATAATAATTTGCCCCAGTACGTGACTTTTTCATCGCGAAGTTACAATTTTTTTGGTGTGAACTTTTCGTTGGAGGTTGAGTTTATGTAACACATTGTTCTGTCCGTATTATACCGGGAGTTTCTGAGACATTTGACGTGCGCATATTGTACTCTCTGGTGTTAAATCTGAATTTGGGTATGGATGGTGGTAACCCCACTGTAAACACGGGAAGCCCGATAGCACAGCCCGCAAGACCATTGACCCCTGGTCTTTCGAACTCAACTTCAACGCCCAAAAATAAGGTTCATGGAAATACAATACAGGAAGGTCTTCTCAAGGAAAAATTTAGTAACAAGACAATAACATTATTCTGCTCCTCACCGGGTATCAAAAGAACTACCTCAGAAACTGATAACCTGGAGACTTTGGGCAGTCCCTTGAAAAAGCGTCATTTACCACCTGTTACCCCCTATTACCATTACATCCCACGAGACAGATTTTACTCTATCAGGGGAGTGTGACTCCCGCCCGGACTATTCATCCAATACTACTCTCCGTCAAACAGTGAAGATGCCCAATCCTCCATTGCCAACTAGTGGATCTCAAACATTCCCCAAGCTCGATGATCCTGAAATCAATCCTCACCTAAAAAATTTTCTGATGGTCATGTTGGAAGAAAACCGTGTGGCTACTGCCAAGATACTTTCAAACCAGAATGAAACCGCTGAACGACTGACAAATCTGGAGGCCTGTATTAAAAAGAGCAATGAGGATCATTCAGCGGCAATTCAGGAGGTTAAACTGAGAGTCGTCTCAGTCGAAACCGACCTGACCGAGACGAATGTGAATTTTGAAAAGCAGTTACTCCCAATAGCCAAGACTCCATGCTCATGTTCTCGTGACCACCTTGATAACGAAGTAGTCAATAAACTCACGGACAGACTTGAAGCCCAGGACAAAGCAAGTCAAAAAAATAATCTCATTTTCGGTGGACTTGCAGTGTCTGTCGATGACGTCATGCCGCCTGTCTCTAGGATCCTGGTGGATAAGTTTGGCTACTCTAGCTCACTATCAAATTTGAGAATCCTTCGCAAGGCAGAAAACAATAATGTCAGCATGGTTGAGGTTACACTGGAGTCCGGGGATGCGAAGTTAAATATTCTCCGTAATAAGAGAAATGTGACTGACCTTGGAAATATTTGCATTCAGGCTGATCTTACGGATATGGAGAGAAAAGCAATGTACGAATTAAGGAAATTTGCTCGTGAACAGCAACCCGATAGAAAAGGAGTTAAATACTCTTATCTGAAGGTTTTGGTGAAAAAGAAGTGGTATACGTGGGATGAAAATTCAAACTCAGTTATGCTCTGTGGACCTAACTTCAAGAACTCGAAATCCGGAACAACTGCTCACTTCAACTCGAAAAGCTGGATGACTCGAAAACTTCGTTTAAGTGGTATCTACTGAACCGATCGGGCTAAACTTGCGCGCCACAGTTAAGCTGAATCATAGCTATAATCTGGCAAAATTTCAGATTTTTATCGACGAATGCCATATAATCTGACGATAAATCAGCCAACACAGAAATTGTCACATACATACCTACAGACGTATTGTAAAAAACAATTTCTTTATGTTTTGTAACATTCTAGATCACTTCCGAGCAAAATTAGGAAATGCCTAAATCCGACAATTCCTGCACGTGGATTGACTTCTTTATTTGATATCCCTTTAGAAATACAGTATTGGCAATAATATTGATATTTTTTTTTATTGTAATGGCGATTTGTGATTCACTCATAATTTTTTCAGCATGATCGTTTGTTTTATGTTTTGCTCAAATCGTGATCTTCATCTGTGATATTTATTCATGTGATGATCACATGAGAAAATATCACATACAGACAGAATATGATTGATAAAATATCACATCTTTAAAAATCACATTTGAGAACAATGTTGTGATGTGATATGTAAACAATTATACAAGTTAATATCTCGATTCTTTTGAAAGTTTGATAGCGTGCAAGAATTTGGAGTGAAAAACAGAAAAACGGAAATATTTGGAAAACTTCGCATGAATGGGTATGCATTTTTTAATCGTTTGAAATAGAGGACATTGAGAAGAATATTTTGAAAAAAATTAGAATCGATGGAATGGTTTTCGAGATCCTGGAGGAACTACATATACATGCAAAGGTGAATATCTCGCAAACTAACCATCTGATTCAGCACATTCTCAATACGAACTGTTGCAATGATAAGAGGAACCTTCTTGCTAATATGCCTCAAGTTAATTTGTCCTTTTTCTAAAAAAAAGTTAAAGTGCGTACAGGGATGTTGAGTAAAAAACAGAAAAATGGAAATATTTCAAAAACGGATATACATATTTTTATTCAGGGGAGACTACTGTGAGTTTTAAACGTCGTGGGCGATTGGAGTGAGAATTCTCATGCATTGAAGATCGATTATATATATCTAAAAACGAATAATTTGTGCAAAAAAAAATTTATTGTTTATTGATCGTTTGCTCCACACATACTTAAAATTTTAAAAATAGTTCAGGGCCTCCAATTTTTGAGCTACAGAAGTCTTTTCTTTCAAAATTTTTGAAAAAATGTTGAATGAATGTTTGATTTAGAAATGTAAAATGGAACTAGCTAAACTGTTAGATAAAAGTTTTGATGTACAATTATGATGTTATGTTATTTACACAATCTGTCTTTAACCATATGAATAAGGACAAACGATTTTTTTCAAATGTCAATTATTAAGAAATATTTGTATCTGTTCCCCCCCTTGCTATGAGTGTATCTCGAAAGCAATAAACAATACATACAATAAATATTATATTGACGAAATGTTACTGAGAAAACTGATTATGACGTAGATATAATACATCTGTCATGAAATTGCCGATCTCAAAAATTGATAAATTATTCATTTTTTTGGAAAGAAAAATAATTCTCAATTAAAAATCATTAAACATGGTACCAGCAAAACAAATGTCGTAAGTTGTTAATGATTCAGCCAAGATGTATCTTCACATTGTTATCTCCAGCACGCAGCGCGGAACCTGTGAACTCTAATGGTGAAGGGATCACCATAAAGTGGTTCCTGGAGATGGAGGGGTACTTTATTCTGTTCCGGGAGTTTTTCCCTTTTTTTGTTGAAAAGAGGTATGATCATGAGGGTCGCAAGAGGGGAGGGGGTTGGATATATTTCTCATGCAACTAACTATAGTATTTAAACGAAAATGTAGTAAAGGAAAACTACTAGGAGGTTCAGTATTCAGCGGACTACAGCACAGACTACTTCGTTGCTTTCTGTTTTTATTTCTTTTTGTTTTTCTGAGTATTTGATGAAATATGTACGATGGCATTGTCAAAAGATGACAAAAATAGAGTATCCCTATTGAGGGGTATATTGCGAAAAAATTCGAGTAATAATGCTGAATACGATCAACGTGAAAAGAACGGAAGTACTGCCAAAGCTACAGCTTCAGAGTATCAAAATTGAGAGGTGAGTATCTGAGAATATCAATCAATAGTTTTTTAATTAATATAATTAATGAATCCCAAAAATTCAAAAACTTCTAGATGACTGATCGATGGTTATTCAATCTATCGATTTGCATTATTTAGATAATTCTTTATTATTCAGTTTTTCCCCAGGAATTATAAAAGTTAAATAGTGCGAATGGATAAAATCCCAAAATTTCTGAATAAGTCAAGAATGTATCGATTTGCTACTTGAAAACTCGTTCAAAATATCGAAACTACAGTCTTTATAGTTCACCAGATAATGAGGCTTGTTTGCATTCTCTATTGACTTTCATGAAAAATCAGATTTTGGCATCATCATCTGTGTCATTGTAATATTATTCGAATTTCAAAAATTCTTCTCTCAGATTTTCTATAAAGAAACAGAAAAACAGTTGGAATAGCTCTATAGATTTTAAACTAAGATTTTGCCAGACATTGCCTCGAAGAATTGGGAAAGTTTTTTGAATATTATTTTATTTTTACTTTAGACTTTACTTTGACTATCCATTCAGTTTTGCCTTAAAAAACTTAACCAACTATGGATTATGGCTTGTACTTAAATGAATACTTTTTTTTACAGAATTCTATGAAAAGCCGGAAAATTAGGATGTCAATCAGCAGGCCATGCCGTCTTCTGGAAAGCTCTCTTCTCGAATGAATTTAAAATCAGAGCAGTGAAATCCAACGAAAAACCTGAAAATAATTCTTTTTTTAATATAGTTGTCGAAAATAATCTTTTAGTGTGAATTAAACAACATTTCAAGTTTTCAAATCTCGAAAACTAATAGTAAATATAGAAAATTGTACTAAAATACTCGAAATGTATAAAAATTTCATTGGTGTATCGGCAAAAATGTATAATCGTTTTATGTCAGAGACTAATATTGTTAGACAAAATTGTCCCAAATCACTCAAAATTTATGAATGTTCTATCGAGACTTCATTGTAATGTGTTATAGTTCTATGAAAACCCAATAAATCAATTAAGTTCAACTAAGTTTCTTCAGTTTTCATGTACCTTTAACTCGTATTTTAATATTAGTGAAGAAAATGATATTAAACATCTCATAATATATGACTGACTCAGTGAAACTTCGTTAATATCTGTAATTATTATATGTAATTTCATTAAGTTTATTGTATACCATTCAATAATTAACACTATTATTCACAATCAAATGAATAAATCAAATATTTTCAATTCATATGTGTAACTTATTTTTTATTAACAAATAGGAGCGCAACCCCTCCTCCTTCCTAGAACCGCCGGGCACCGCCCATAAAAATGAGACAAGGACAGATTTACTGACCAATGCCGCCAAAAATGAAGACTAGAGCGACGGAAGAAAGATCCGTGTCACTCAAACGTCATAAACAGGAACGATTCTTGTCTTCCCCAAATCTTCCTCGGTCTTCATGAGTCCAATAACTACAACCTCGGAGCGATATTCGAATGAATCCAGTCGTCCTTATTTTTATGACCATCCAGGATGAGACGACTATGGTCTTCCCGGTGTCTTCGGCTGTCATTAACGATATATTGAAAAATCGGAGCGACTTGGAAGATACAAGGAAAATTCGGAACGATCAATTTTTCGACTCGGGCGAACTGTTTTTTTCTCTACTGTTTGTGAGTACAATTTTTACGTTTTTCACGTCTAATCAGGAAAAAAAGTCCCGAATAATTTTTCGGCACATTTTTTTGGTGAACTTTCTGGGAAAAAACGTTTGTTAACTGAGAACATATAGGGGCGAGTATAAATAGAACAGTTGATTCGGAACAATGGAATGTGTCGAAAGACATTTAACTGTGGGAATTGATAGAAATGATTGAAAAATAAGAAAATCGATGAAATGAAAAGGGGAGTAATTAAACTGGAACTCACAGTTTCCACGGATATTTCCATGAAACGATCAATTTTCTGTGGTAAAATTTCCGGAAATTTCTGAGGAAGTCTCACTCGTTGAACATTGTTCCAGCCTGCGAACTGTAAAATTCAGCCAAAAACTTTGAACAGTGTAGACCTATTATGAGTCTTCGGATAATCATCCCTCCTGCAAGATATTTGGCCAATCTGAGTGACTGCTAAAAAACTGCTGAATTTTTCACCGAATTACAATGAATTTGATTTAACGCGGAAAAAGTCACTGAAATTTTAGGTTTTTCCAAAAATTCGGGGACGTTCTTGACTTTTCAGAAGAATAGAGATGGCAATTCCGCAATGTCTTTCAAGAGTCGATAAAATTCTATTAAAACCATGGAAACCCACTACCAAATTTCCCTGGAAATTCAAGGAATTTGAAATTTGAGGATATTTTTTCTCCATTTTCCCTAAATTTCATCAAGTTTCACGGAATAATTTGACTGTAATGTACAGTTTCCATGGATTTTTTTAAAGAAAACTGTGGATTTCCAATAACGAAATTCCTTGAAATTTCAGAGAAAATGTCAACGGTTCAGTATTGCAAACCTAAAATCTGGAATATTCAGTCGAAATTTTTTTACAGTACCCATCCGAATTATCTGACTCGTCCAATCCTCTTGCCTCATTCGACTCATCTGACTCTGCTGAACCATCTGACATTTCCCCCCCCCCATCTAGGGGTGAATTCCAAAAATAGGAATTGAGCATTTTTTTGGTTGTCCATTTTGCCCCCTTGGTTCATTTTGCCCCCACCTCCCCTAATTAAAAGGCAATATATTTTCACTTATTTTTCACATATCAGGTGATAAGTAGACAACGAGTGAAATCACAATGCATGAGTTTAAAAATAGAATATATTACTAAGACAATGTATTAATTTCCATAATTTCATGAAAGTCAGTGAAATCCCATGGAATCCCATGATCCCATAACCCACAATCATATGAAATACTGTAGAATATTGAATGAAAATTTGAAATAGATAAAATAACATGGGATCTCGTGAAATCCTATAATTTTTATGAAGACACTCAATAATTTTATGAAATATTTTGAATTCTGAGCAGCATTTCTTATGAAATCTGATTTTAAATTCATCACAATATGCAAAGAAACGGATACGTGAACTACGCAAAGTCTTGGAATTTTACCACCTATCATTATCATTCAAAAGTTACGAAATTTCTCAGAGTATATTTGAAAACGTTTGATATCATTTTAAATTCTTTGAGATCCTTTGGAATCTTTGAGGGTTTGTGAAGATTTTAAGAATATTTTTGAAATCTCTTGAAATCCAAAGTAATATTTCACAATCCTTCAAATATTCCAATGTCAAAACCCGCTGTACTTGTTTTTTCGGAGTGATTACCTCTTCATTACCGGGTAATTTTTTAATTGAATTCCTCAGATATCTATTTAGATTTGCCCATGTTCAAAGTTTCCAAGTTATTGAAAATTTCGCAAAATCTTATCATATGTAGGTCATGGTTTTAAATACTGACTAAAATATGACTTAAAAATTTTTCCTGTCATAAAAAAACCTCGTGGAACAAAACGAGTCCAAATTTCTTAATAATTATAACTGAACAATTGATTAACGCAAGTTCCATCATTCAATATAGATCAAATTCCTGTATTTAAATGTAAAAGAACTCCACGAAAAGTGCAGAATTCAATACTTTTATCGACTGCATCAAATTTTGAGAATTGGTTATTGTCAAATTTCATATCATCGTTTAGTTGAATATATATAATTTAGCAAGAAATATCTAAATATTCTTGGAATTTGTTTAGAATTAATTCTTCAATTCTGTATGAATATCCTCCATTGAATAAAGAAAAAGATAATTACTAACATAAACAATAAGGTCCTCTTTTATAGGCCCCGGTATCCTGATCTTGTCTTTGTCATGATCACGCTCGTAGAGTGCAGGGGTGCCAGCAACGTCATACTCTCCAGCTAGGGTGATCTGCCTGTGCAATGAAACCGAAACATTAGTTTCCCGTGTGCGTTTTGTTACACTAACCCCATAGTGCCGCCCTGGACATGGCACGTACCGTTTTCCATTGAGATAATACTTCGATAAGTTCCGAGATCCAATGCCAATGTAGTTCTTGCTGTTGCCCAACTCCTCAATTCTAATGTTCCGAGAGCCAGCTGGTATCATGACAACCTCGCGATACCCAGGACCCTCATTTTTGTCATAAATACCCGTCGTTGTCTCGCACTGAGTACCATCACCATGGCAGACACCACAACGATCCTCACTCGCGTCTGAGTCAACAGTCCAGTCGCAGCCTACTTTCTGTTCTCCATCAGGACACGATGATTTTTTTGTATACGACCAATTTGATTTGGTATGACTAGGATTTTTGCATTTTTCGCTTGGGATGAAAATGTGGGGTAATGACACATTAAACTCACTCTGCATATTCCAGCGATGCACATGTCACGTGTACCAACGTTGCACGGTGTACCATCTAGCGCTGATTCACCCCATGGGACTATTAAACCCTCGTTTGTGTCGGTGCAGTACATCTCACATGGTTCATCTTCAATTTTTTTTTATTTCCAATTAAACATATCTTTTGAGTAAGTTCCATATTTTTGAGGGAATATATCGACGATGGGTAGTAAAAAAAATTTTAATCAAATACCGAGAATACGTCTCCGGAAAATATTTATGATGAGTTGTCAAACTTTCGACCAGATTAATTTTTTTTCATTGTTGTCATTTTTTAAAAGAAAAAATGAAAGAGTAGAATTTTTCGTCACTGGTGAAGCAAATTTTTTTGGTGAATGTGGCTGCAGAATGAGCCGAAGGCGAAATCTGCATGCATATTCACCAGAAGAATTGTTTTTGTCGCACGCCGCAGGCACACCTGCCTAAAACACTGTTTACGACCACCCGGGTAGAAATCACGCCGCTCGAGCTCGGCTCGGAACCCGTATCCCAGGTAGAAATACGCCACTCCGCCCCAGCTTGGGATAAACTCCACGCGCGTCACATGTACCCGAGGTTGAGCCGCGTCACGCGCTCACAGCCCAGCGTTAGCCTATTACGCGAAACGCCGGGCTTTAGTTGAATGGCCACTGCTCAACCTCAGGTTCATTTCCAATTACTCAATCCCAGTGTACTTAACCTCAATAATGATTTGAAAAACCTAGCGCTTTCTATTAAATTTCTATTGGAATTCTATGAGAATTCTCTGGAAGTTCTATTAGAATTCTATTCGTTTCTTGTGCCGATTCTATAGGCGATTATGCAACTTCATAGAGTCCTTTTGTTAAGGTAAAATTTGGTCCAAGAAAGTAACTAGGTTTTTATGTTCCTATAGATTTTCTTAGGCGTAAGATTTCTAAGTTTTTCCGCTCGGTTTTTCTTCTTTTCTTTTAATCAAATGCAGGAACAAAACTTGGAAAATTCATGCCCAATAGTTTCTGTGGAAGAAATCCTTACAGAATAAATTATCTAGAAAAATCAATGGATTTTTTTCTACAAACAAATATTTATTAAAAATGCAGGGGAAAGTTGCATAATTTTCGATGGAATTGACCCCAAAAAAATAGAATTTTTCAATAGAATTGCAATAAAACTTAAATAGAATTCTCATAGAGCTCCAAAAGAAATTCAATAGGAATTCTTAGAGAAAGTGCCAGGTTTTATATTCGATGACAGAGGGAAAAATCAGTAAATTTCAAATTTTATAGAAAGTTCAGTGGAATTCCATTTTTTTTATAGTAAGAAGACAAGGATTTTCCAAAGTATTCAAATTTTAAATCGATATTCTAAAAATGCATAAATATCATTCTATTCCACCCTCCACTCGAAACGACACGCCTCAATCGGAGCTGAGTTCTAAGCGTTAAGCCACAGCTCCAACTCAAGTGCCGGGTTATGCCGTCTGATGAGCGTTCGACTGTGAGCCGGTATGGAGCGGCTTGTCGCGGCGTGAACTCGGGTCAAGCGGCAAACCGAGGCTGAGCTCGCGCTCACCCGAGTTGCGGCTGAATCCCCGGTTGAATTGCTACCCGAGCAGAGTGACAAAAAATATTGTTCGACACACGGGCGCAGAAAAATTTTCTGACTCATATGATTTGCATCACTCGCTTTCGGCTCGTGCTGCAAACTCATATTCGCCAAAAAAAAATTCATGCGTCCTAGTATCAAAATGTACTATTTTCGACGCAAAGACAAAACATATTTTTTATTACACCGTTCGAGAGCGGCTTTTTAGCACGTGCAGCATGAGTGAAACAAGACTTCACGAACTGAGTGACTTGTTAGGAACAAAATTAAAAATCATGGCTGAAAATATGTGAGGAGTTCAGCATTGTAAAGAAAGTATTGCATATATCGTAAAATATTCCAAACCTGTATCTTTTTAGTTGACGATAGTCGGAATACGCTTTTGAATATAATATATTTATAGGTTCAAGAATCAAAGTGGTTTTCTCCTCGTTAAAAGATTTACCTCGCCCGAATTGTAGATTCAAATATATTCAAATTTCGCATATCACAACTAAATTGTGTGAAAAAAAATGGAAGAATTCATACCTAACCAGCACCATGCGAATTACATTTTGCAATAAATGAATATTTTTGCGAAGATGGTACTTCCATAAGTGAATGATGAAACTCATTTAGAAAACAGACGATTTCTGTTAGGTGATAGTCTACATCTCAATTTTTTACATTTAATGAGGAAATAAGCAGGGGTTCAAATCTATCCTACAGAAGGCATGTGACTGTTACTAATTGCGTTATTAGTATTTTTTCATTCTCCTCTCCAAGGATTTTAAGGGTCATAAGGGTCATAGGGGTGCTAAGGGACATAAGGGTCATTGAGGGGCTAAGAGTTATAAAGGCCACGAGGGTCACAGAATTACTGAGAGTCTTAAGGGTCACGAAGGTCATAAAGGTGCTAAGGGTCATAAGGGTTATAGAGGAGGTAAGAGTGATAAGGGTCACGAGGGTCATAGAGGTGCTAAGGGACATAAGGATCACGAGGGTGAGAGAAGTGCTAAGGGCCATAGGGGTGTTAAAGGTCATAAGGGTCACAGGGGGGCCAAGGGTCATAAGGGTCAGGATGGTCTCAGAGGTCACGAGGGTCATAGGGGTTCTAAGGGGGCTGCCCATATATAGAGTGGTGCCCATATATGGGGGGTGCCCATATACATAGGGGGTGTTCATATATGGGGTGCCTATATATATGGGGGGTACCCATATATTTGGGGGTTCCCATATATGAGGAGTGTCCATATATGGGGGGGTGCTTATATGCTGCAAACCCATCCTGTAATATAGTGTTAAGTGGGGATGGGAAAATAGAGTAATATTTGGTGACGAATAATATTCGATTTTTCCTTCTCATTTAAAATAATATTTTTATTTAGGGGATACTTTCAACTTTGAAATGCTAGGCACATCTGCACTTACCATATCGTCTTCATCACTGCTTCTATCAGAAATCAGTCTTTATGTTGATCAAATGGGAAATAATTGGGTTTACACTCGAAAATGAAATGAAATAAAATGATGATGAAAGGAAATTTAAAGATAGATATCAAAGGTTTGAATACAGTTAGGAATTTGACAACTGAATTTAGCAGAACAAGAGAGAGATAAATTTAATGAGTTTACCTAATTTACACTAATTTCAAGTCAAGGCCAGAATAATTATGATGTGTGGAATTCAGTACTAACCATTATAAATAATCCAGAAATGATTTTGCTATAACAATTGAAGTAGGTTCGTTGAGTCGCATTTATTATACATATGCACTCAATAATTGTTTCACTGTCTTTGCACAGAATTTGGTTACTTAGCCCAATTTATGTCTGCCTTTCCCAAAAATATAGAAAAAAAGTCGTATGAACAGAAACGTTAGGGTACTCGATAAAATCAACAAAGTTTGAATCTTGAAATGTAAAAAATACACGAAAGCAACAAAAATATAATGCGCAAAACATAAAAGAGAGAATCTTGAGAATATGAAAGAAGAGGGAGTGGAACTAAACCATAAAATTAGCAAAGAGAACAGAAATTTCTGACATTCCAACATACAAAAAACTACGCAAAAGCAATTGAAATATAATGGAGCGATGACCTAGGAGAATTCTCTTGGAATGGCGACAGCATTCCCAGTCGGAAAGGACATAATAGTTTGGTAAATCAGTGCTGCCAACTCGTACCCCAAACCGCACGACGGTGTTGCTTTTTCTCTCCATATAAATGATTCTCTGATTCTGAAGAAGACAAGCTAGGGATGGAACCGCGGAAGAGAAATAGAGAAGCTCCTGAGAGAAAATTTGAGTACTAAAGTGTCCGAGATCTATTGAAAGTTGTTTGAAATTTCATTTGTTTCCAGCCATCGTTTTCCTGTAAGAAAAGAATAGACTGCCCCATCTCATCTCTTATATGCTCATCTCATCATAAATACCTTGACTGTTGGCACTATTTTACACATGGCGCGCCCGCTTTTCCATCGACGAATCATCGTAATTTCCTGTCCGCTTATGACAATGTAACTCACATCTGGGCTTAGTCCCCGTATCATTTCGCGAAGGACTGTTTTAACATTTTAATTGATGAATTAAACGGCACAAAGTGAAGCAGTTAGGTGAAACTGATGAATGATCGATTAATTAATGGGGGATGTTAACTCCGTAATTATGTGGGCCCTATTAAAGACTTGCCACGGCTGCCCTCATCGTGATGGGAAGAGTAAAATGAAACAAACAGGATAGACCATTACTCCGTACGTTATTAGTTCTTCCTTTTTCCGTTTCAATCAATTCTCTTGGTATAAGCTTCCGAATGGATTCGTAGTGACCGAAGTGGTTAAAACGTGGCTTGGCTGGACGATGTTTACTACGTAAATCGAAGCAACATATTATTCTTCAAGCAACGTCAATTTCATAAATCCGGAAATTATTACTTTCCACGCGATAGGCCATTACAATGTATGTGTTGTCCAACAGGGCTAATGGAGTGAAATGGACGATATTCACTTCGTGTGGTGACATGCATGCTCAAATTATCGATTTTTTTCCTTCATTATAGGATGTATACGGTCGATTAGATTACGCTTTCATGAAAAAAAGTAACGAGAGTGACGAATTAGATGAATTGTCCCACGTGAATAGTTCAAGACGTTGTTACTCGTTCCGTCGATGGAAAAGCGGGCGCGCCATGTGTAAAATAGTGCCAACAGTCAAGGTATTTATGGCGAGATGAGCATATAAGAGATGAGATAGGGCAGTCTATTCTTTTCTTACAGGAAAACGATGGCTGGAAACAAATGAAATTTCAAACAATTTTCAATAGATCTCGGACACTTTAGTACTTAAATTTTCTCTCAGTAGCTTCTCTATTTCTCTTCCACGGTTCCATCCCTAGCTTGTCTTCTTCAGAATCAGAGAATCATTTATATGGAGAGAAAAAGCAACACCGTCGTGTGGTTTGGGGTATGAGTTGGCAGCACTGATTTACCAAACTATTATGTCCTTTCCGACTATGCTGTCGCCATTCCAAGAGAATTCTCCTAGGCCACCGCTCCATTATATTTCAATTGCTTTTGCGTAGTTTTTTGTATGTTAGAATGTCAGAAATTTCTGTTCTCTTTGCTAATTTNGGTTTGGGGTACGAGTTGGCAGCACTGATTTACCAAACTATTATGTCCTTTCCGACTATGCTGTCGCCATTCCAAGAGAATTCTCCTAGGCCACCGCTCCATTATATTTCAATTGCTTTTGCGTAGTTTTTTGTATGTTAGAATGTCAGAAATTTCTGTTCTCTTTGCTAATTTTATGGTTTAGTTCCACTCCCTCTTCTTGAATATTCTCAAGATTCGCTCTTTTATGTTTTGCGCATTATATTTTTGTTGCTTTCGTGTATTTTTTACATTTCAAGATTCAAACCTTGTTGATTTTATCGAGTACCCTAACGTTTCTGTTCATACGATTTTTTTTCTATATTTTTGGGACTTCCCCTTTTACATTTTGTGGATTATTCTATTTCCGCCGTTCTTGGGTAGTTTTTTGCAGACTAGGATTTGGAGTTTTTTTTTGTAATGCTTTCGAACAGTTTCATATTTTTATTCGAACAACTCTTTTGCTGAAATTTTTTAGATCCTCCTTTCCTCATTTTGCACATACACATGGCGCAATCTTTTTTATTTTGAATAATTTTGAGCCTTATTTCCTTTTCTTTTGCATCCAATGGTTTTCTTGGCATTCTTGTCATTATATTTCTCGAAGCACAAAATATATACATCCTTTGATCCCGTTGGCCATCGAGATTTTTTCATTTCATTTTCATTGACCATAATTCAGTCTGATTTATTGGATCTCAACATATTCATATATTGGTGGCCATTCTTGTCAGGGGACTGACGTAAAATCGCACTCATAACTTGATAAGTATTGCCATTGATGACAATTTTACTGGACGGACCTGAGGAAATTCGAATATGGCTTTCATTATTCAGTAATTGGAGGATGAATACATCAGAGACAGCAGATATTTCAACTTTGGTCAAGATTTCCTTGCAATTCTTACATTCATTACAATAACCTTTGTCTGTCACCTTATTGAACGATTTAGAAAACAGTTCATCGAATGTCATATTTTTATCAAAAGTTTGGAGAGCACAATGAAAAATATATTGACTTGTTTCATCCGAAGAAGTGTACATACATGTCGTACATGTCTCCGAAATTTGAAGTTTATGTTCTACGATTTCATTCAAATTGATATCCTTCGAGCATAAAGTTTCGATGAAAGTGACTGGATCATGAGCATCATCTGAATTAAAAGGACTACCGGCGAATCTTCTCACATCTTCACATCGTAAGGGGTCTGATTTTCGAATGTATTGCCCTAATAAGATAGATAGTTCGGTATCGACTGAATTACTATTATTTTGCAATTTCCTGCGTATCGTACTGCAGTTGAATAGCGCTTATAGTGTAGTATTAGCGTAACTGTAATTCATGTTTGAGGTTTCAAAACCGCGTATCGACCAGTCATGAGAGTTTTGTACTGGTTGAAAACACAAATTCTCGTTAAGATCGAACTCTTGAAATGTCCACTGGAAATCAAAAACTTTTTCTTGTTCTTGTCGAAGTCTCATACTGAGGCAAATCTAATCTATAGGCGGCGCGCAATCGATTGTACTCATTTATTCCATGAGTATTGACTTTCATTACATGAGGATGAAAATTGATTAAATGCAGACCATTCAATGTTTTGAGGCGTGAGAGTGCGACATAAGTTTGCCCACAAGTGAATACAGTATTGCCCACATCGATAACTGCACTATCTAAACTCAGTCCTTAACTTTTGTGAATTGTTATCCCATAGCTAAGACATATAGGAAATTGGCGGCGGATAATAAAAGCTGCATCCATAACTTGGATTTCAGCAACCACTCGTTCAATCTTGCAGTGTTCTCCCGAGTCCAGCTTGACAGTCACAAATTCTATTTCTGAAGAGTCCAAAAATTTTGAAACAGCTTCAATCGTAGCAATCGTTCCATTAACTAAGCCTTTCGTTACGTCAATGTTTCTTCTAATCTTGATTTTAGCACCGATTTTAATTTTAATATCCTTAGAAAGTCCAGCAGTTTCACTCGCATCGTCTTCAAAATTCTCAAGTAATTTCAAAGCTTTTTTCTTGAATAATTTGGATCCACTCTATTCATCAATAGCCGTAAGAATGATTTCATCGGATTTTATTTGACGTAACATTTGATCGTTTAAAATGTCACATTGTCGACGTGTAGCAAACAGACACACAGTAGACGATGATAGATTTCCAATGTATTGACATATCATGTCCAATCTTTTATCGTAATTTAGTGTCTCATCATGTTTCATTTTCCTTGTCTCAAGTATGCCGATATCATGTGAAGTAACTTGCCCAATTATTAGGGGAGAAAGTATGTCACCGTAAGTTGTATCTGTTTTCTGTCTCATTTTTATGATTAGTTCATCATAGGAGAATAAGTTGGACCACAGATCAAATTTAGCCAATGAACCAACATGCCTCGCCATTTCATGTTCAGATAACGTGAGATATGTGGGATTTGCACGTACTGGCGGTAGTTGGAGCAAATCGCCGAATAGGAGGATGTGTTTACCACCAAACCACCCATCATCTCCTTGAAGACCGGGGTTGAAGAATTCATTTAATCGAAAATTGGTGAACAAGAAGTTGAGATTGGAAACCATTGATATTTCATCAATGATCACCAATTGCACATTCTTGAGATTCTCGCGTACAACCTTTAATGCTTTATCCGACAGTTGCCGGTATCTCAAAATCCCTGATCCATGCTCTACCGGTAATTGTAATAACTTGTGTAATGTTAGGCCGTTGGTGTTGAATGCAGCCAGTCCTGTGGGAGCAGCTATGGTTACATCGTACGGCGTCTCCTGTTGTATCCAGTGCTGAATAACTTCAATCAAAAAACTTTTACTTGTGCCACCTTCTTCACTAACGTATAGTCGTAAAATTTCTTTATTTCCAGATAATATAGCATTTTTCACTCTTTCGAAAATACGAATTTGATCAGCATTCATTTTGCTTATGAGATCATTCAAATCCGCTTGTACCTGCTTTTTCTTATCGTTCAAATCATGAAAATCTTGCATGGCTGCTTCTGGTTCTACTGGTTCACAACCTAATAAGATTTCATCGTCATCATCTGATTGTGCCTCATCCTCAGATCGGTTCATTTCTTTTTCAATTTTTTCTTGAATATTTTCAAATCCTTTTTGAATTTCTGACAAACGTTCATGATATTGATAGGCTTCCAGCAATTTGTCTTTGTGATGCATGAAAGATTCAGTAAACGTTCGAAAGTCTCCTTTCATTTCATCAGTATCTCTCCACGGCTTAAACAAAAGTAACAAACTGAAATAATAATTTTCGGGTTTGATTTCAGAATTGTTCTTGTAATGATTTATGAGATAGCCATTCTGTCTTTTCTTCAAATATCTCTTGTTCGGCATTTCGTAGTACTCAGCCTTTTTAGAAATGGGTTTTGTTTTGACCACATCGAACCATTTGGCAAAATCGTATAAGGACAGAGACTCTAATTGCGCCGGCCGCGCTGGATAATCATCATCTATTAGGGAATTGTAAAAGAGGGAAGTCGATTCCGAGTCTAATGCCTCGATTTCTTCACGAGACTTGAGTCTTTTATTTCTGACCTGTCGAACATCTAGCCATCTGATGACAGTTTTTTTATCTGTTCCATACAATGAGAAACCCAACAAGGTATCAGCAGTTTCAATTGCTCCGACTTCTCGGTGATTTAAACTACGAAACGCAATGTTCCATAATAATTGGCGAACACTTTTTTGGTTCGATTGATATCATTAAGGGCTTGCACATCTGAACCTGCAACTTCTGGTTTTGATGCGTACTTTGTGCAATAAACTGTCAATAATCCTGATTGTTCTGCAATGAATTGGATGTCCATATTACCTTCCCACGCTGTTAAAACAGCTGGATTGTAATCATTGATGTTTTGTTCTTCTTTCGTTCGAGGCAAATCATACAAGCGGCATTTAGATCTTAATTTTTTTCGGTTAGCAACCGATACAGCAGTATTCCTGAGTACGAATTCGTTTGTTACATTTCGTGAAAATCAAAAACGACATACTTTGATTGACTTCGAAGCTCCTTTTTTCTCTCGTTGACAGTATTTTGTATGACGATGAGTTTGGTGAGAAATTACTCGCCTATATAAATTCGGTGATCGCAACTTGGGAGGAATTTGGCAGCTGACATATTTCATAATGAATTCTTCAATTTTTTCATTCGAATTTACTCCCAAAATTGGAGCATTTTCAATCCAAATTATCGTATGGAAATGCAGCATTCCACGGCTCTGATATTCACGACGCCAGAAATAATGCTTTATCTTACCTATTGGATGACTCTCAGATAATATAAAATCGAGTATGGTATGGAATTTATTGTCAACGAATCTAGCCACTGAAACAGGATCAGATGCAGTCAGCTCCCCCGACGATAATTTATCAGAACCTGGACGAAGACTTCGCAAATACTGAATCAAATCATCCCACAACCATTCAGCAGGGCTGACTGTTAAGAACAAGGTTACCGGCCCATAGTGCTGAATCATGCAATTGAGATTATTCCGTGGAATTCGCCAATACTGCTCAGAATTCCGTACACGCTCAAATATGGTCTCAAGTCGGCCTTCTAATTCCCCTTTATTTAATTTATCTAAGCATTCCTTGGCATTGATACGTTCCTTGGGATTCGTAACATTGAGCAAATGGTAAATCCCACTGTTGATTTGCCGTATGAAAATATTATGTTGGAGGAAAAAAAGATATTGTTGATTGAGTCGGAAACGTGAATCGACAGAACACAAACGTGTTTTAATATACGTTGCATCAGTTAGTCTGTGTGCTCTTACCTCGTGAAGACCATTTTCACCATAAGGATACAAGTCTGGAAAGCATAGCAAATCTAAATTTTTCAAGTGAAAATCTAGAGGATTATCTTTGATCTTCAGCATTTGATAAAGTTTTGTGCATACATTCTCTGATCATGTAAAGATTGGATTGAATATTTTGTGTTTCCCCTATAGAAAAATCGGTGTCCATAACCGCGGGTTACTCATTAGTTTTTGCGTCAATTCTCGGCTTCCTCTTCGACGTAACATACATATGATATACTCATTCGAAAGTTTATTAAATAAGCTTCAAATTGATATCTGATTCATCCAAATTCGACAATTTTTCATTGACTTACAAGAGTTTAAGGCAAAAAATGAATTTTTATGGTTTACTTGAAAAATTAATTTTGGATGGATTTTTTGGTACTTCTAAGTAGACTAGACGGGAATATTTATACATCATTTCAAAGGGAATTTTATGCCCTTCAAAATGATGTATGATAAATGTAATTTGCTCTAATTTTCATCGAGTTATTGTAGATTGTTTGCATTTTTTCCGTTATGTCACACCTCAAAAATGACAGTTTTTACTATTTATCCAGGCCTTAGACTTGGCCAACGGTGATTTATCATATGTCACTTTGAAGGTCTTATCGAGATCTTTAAATTCATATACTATGTTATCTACCCCATCACCTAGGTTAATTGCTGTAAGCGATAATGTAGCGATTTTAGCATGTCACGTTTTAAAAATCCCCATGTTTTTCCTTTGAATGGCCAAATTCAGTCGGTTTGAGTTAGAATTTGTGAAGATATTTCATACTTATGTGAAAATAGATTGAATTACCCAGGTATTGACTTCTGATTTACTCAATTATCTTCATTTTTCATTCACTTATGAGGGTTTTTAGGCAAAAAATTGAATTGTTATGGTTGACCCTAAACATTGAGTTTGGTTGGGGTTTTCGGTACTTCCAAATATTCATCCACTATTTTGAAGCGCATTTTATGTTCTTCAAAATGATGTGTGATAAATATAATTTAATCCAATTTTCATTGCGTTATTGCAGATTATTTCCATTTTTCCGTTATGTCACACCTCAAAAATCACAGTTTTTACTATTTATCGAAGCCTTAGACTTGACCAACGGAGATTTATCATATGTCAATTTGAAGGTCTCATCGAGATCTTCAAATTGATATCGTATATTATCTGCCCCATCACCTAAATCAATTGTTATAAGCGATAATGTACCGATTTNCTTAGACTTGACCAACGGGGATTTATCATATGTCAATTTGAAGGTCTCATCGAGATCTTCAAATTGATATCGTATATTATCTGCCCCATCACCTAAATCAATTGTTATAAGCGATAATGTACCGATTTTAGCATGTCACACTCGTAAATTCCGTGATTTTCCTCTTAAATAGCAAGATTTGCTTGGTTTGTGTTGAAATCTGTGAAANTCAATTGTTATAAGCGATAATGTACCGATTTTAGCATGTCACACTCGTAAATTCCGTGATTTTCCTCTTAAATAGCAAGATTTGCTTGGTTTGTGTTGGAATCTGTGAAAATATCTCATTCTTAGCTAAAAATATATCAAATTATCTTGGAATTGATACTTGATTTATCCAATTATCTCCATTTGTCATCGACTTTTGAGAGTTTTTATACGACAATAGAATTTTTATGGTTTACTCTAGGAATTCACTTCCGTTGGGGATTTTGGGACTTCTGTGTGGACTGGATGGGAATCTCCATATATAATTTTGAAAGGCATTTTATATTCTTTAAAATGGTGTATGATAAATCTCATTTACTCCAATTTTCATTGAGTTATTGCAGATTATTTCCATTTTTTACGTTATGTCACACCTTAAAAATGACAGTTTTCACTATTTATCGAGGCCTTAGACTTGACCAATTTGAAGGTCTCATCAAGATCTTCAAATTGATACTCTACATTATCTGCTCCATCACTTAAATCAATTGTTATAAGCGATAATGTATCGATTTTAGCATGTCACATTTTGAAAATTCTGTGTTTTTCCTCCTAAATAGCAAGATTTGCTTGGTTTCTGTTAGAATATATGGAGATATCCCATACCTAGGTGAAAATATATGAAATCACCTACGAATTGACCCCTGATTTATTCAATTATCTTTAATTTTCATTAACTTATGAAAAGTTCTATCCAAAAAATGAAATTTTACGATTTTACTGTAAATTCAGCCTGGATCGGTTTTTTCTGCAACTATCGGTCGAGCCAGTTAAACAATTCATATACCATCCCACAAAATATTTATCGTTCTTTGAAATGACGCATAACAATTCTGATGNATCGTTCTTTGAAATGATGCATAACAATTCTGATCCAATGGAATTCATATCCATTATTGCAGATTGTTTCTATTCTTTATGTTATATCACACGTAAAAATTGCAGTTTTTACCGTTTATATAGGGTTCAGATTTGACTAGAGAGGATATGTCACATGTCCACTCGAAGGTCTCATTCAGATCTTCATATTGATACTTTATATTATCCATTCGATTCACTACATGAATTGTTATAAACGATGATGTAACGATTTTAGCATGTCACGTGTTGAAAAGTGCCAATTTCTTCCTCTCAATGACGAGACTTTCTCGGTTTCTGTCCGAATCGATAGAGAAATGTCATACTAAGCTGCAAATACATTGAATTAATTCAGCCTGATTCATTCATTTATTTGCAATTTCCATTCATTTATAAAAGATCCTATTCAGAACATAAATTTCCATAATTTTATCGTAAA
>NW_021680734.1:399928-400442 GCF_001412515.2 Diachasma alloeum
CCTTTTTGATAAACCATATATATTTTATACTCAAATTGATAAGGGAATTATTGGATTCTGGTCATTTCTCATTCTCACTATGGAACTTATAGGCAAAGAATTGTTCTTTTTCTTAATTTTTTTCTTTTATTGCAAGAAAAATTTTTTTTCGCGTCTAACTTGAAAATTTAACTTTGGCTGTGTGACATCCGTCAGAAAATTCATTTTAATTCATTTTCTTACGTCGTCATTCAATTATCTCAGTGATAGAAGCGACTTTTGAAACCCAAATTATCTTCTGTGACGAGGGAAAGTGACCCCCTCGATGTTGGAAATATTTCGGCTGCACACATCTGTGAACGATAAAAATGTTCCCAACGTCGAGTTTCTCCTAGATTAAGGAGATATCAGCTGTGCAATATCAGATGCACTGTAAACATTTAAGTCTAGTCTCGTCTCCTTAATCATGTACTTTCCACGTGTGACCGTAAATTTCAATAAACACTGGACTCTTGAACCGGAAAACTGTTGATAA
>NW_021680734.1:400700-433121 GCF_001412515.2 Diachasma alloeum
GCTGGATTTTTCTATTTCTTTGAGTTGAATCAGCGGGGAAGTTAGCATATCATCTTGAAGGGTATAATTGGTTCTTCAAATTGTGATGTATAGAATACGATTTGATTGAATTTTCAGGAATTCATTGGAGATTGTTGCTGTTTCGAAGCTCAGGTCACACCCCAAAATTCGGCCTTTTCATTCATTTTTGGACCTTTGTACTTGGCCAATGTAGATTTATTTCACACCAATTTGAAGATCTCAATGACATCTTCAAAATTACGTACGATTTTTCTTCATTCCGACCACTTGATCCATTGTTGTAGGTAATTATGTTTCGAATTTGGCATGTCACAAATTGAAAATTTCACATTTTCTCGTCGTTTTGTCCTGAATTATTATTTTCTGACTTGATTATCAGTAGAAATCGCATATCAGTTGTGAAGCTCATTTTTCGCAGACTCATGAGATTTTTTGGCAAAAATTTATTCCTCCATGGGTTATTCGAAAATTGAAATTGCGATGGATTTTTGTAGCGCTTTGAGTCGAATCAGCGAAGAAATCAATAGGTCATCCTTAGAGGACATTTTTCGCTCTTCCAATTGTGACGATGCGGGTTGTATGCTATGTGGTGTATGTGTCAGATTTTGTAAGTCACAAATTGGAAAGTTGTTATTTCAGTGTTTTGTCCCGAGCTGGTGTCTTTCTCGTAGAAAAACTCGTAGAAATTCTATGTCCGACATGAAGCTCATTGAATAAACTCCAAATTGAGAGATTAACCACTTTATTTCAGCCATTTTTCGCAGACTTATAAAAGTTTTAGGCGAAAATTGCTACTTCTATTAAAAAAAAAATCACTATGATTTGTTTGGATATACTCAATCCAAATTAATAAAATCTGCTTGGTATGATTCTTGATTTAATTAAATCTTAATCGGTTCGATTAAGGGCTTAATATTCGATTTGAATTAGGAATGTTTTTCTGTGTATAGACATTACGTTGGTTCCATTCGCTAGGAACATTGCAATTTTGATGTAGTTTCTTATTGGTGTAGTTGTCAAGTAACTTCGATCAGTCGATGCAATCAAAAATTTGTCTCAAGAATTCGAGATTGAAGAACAGATACAAATATTTGCATCAGTTCTTTAGTGTCGAATTCAGTATCAGAACCATGCAGCCTAACTAGCGCGCGCAAAGCGCGCGTCTTGCCTAGTATGTTAAACTATCGTCCTGTACCAACATCAACAGAGCACGTTTCTGTTCCATGCAATCATCTTCTTCATCCTTTGACTTGCTCGCATCTAACATACATTGTCCTGAAAGTTCAGGTTGCTGAGCAATTTCGGGTTCCACCTTGTACTCGACTTCTTTACTAGAAATTAACGTCAATAAATCATTAGCACATTTCGGTATCCGAATTTTATTGTACAATGGATTAATCTCTTTCAATTTCAATAGAGCTTCCAAGACTTTGTTCATGTTGACTAAATTCTCCCATACAATATTCGCTTTCGTAGGTACCCCGCGAACCAAGATATATAATTCATGATCCTTGTTCAACGGATCATTATCAGGGCATATTTTTTCCAATGTTTGTTCAAGAGGTAATGGTAAGAAAAATGTTTGTCCTTTCATTTTTTGCACACTACATGCATGGGGAAGATTTTTATTCGTAATCGTTCCGGCGCGTTGCACTACTTGGAATGATTTTGCTCTTTGTATCAATAGTTTTTCATAATCATTCAAATCCTGAAGTTCTTCAGGGACTTCACCAGCATTCAAGTTATTCAATACACACGTTGGGGACAATTCTTTCTGGCGGAAATTAGTCAAACAATATTTACAGATGGAATCATCATCGATTATCTGTTTTCCATTCAGAACTCCATCTTTATGATTGTCTACATAAAATAGAACCAACTTCTGCCAATTCGGATTAACCATTTCAAGTGGAATTCGTAAACTTGAAAGTTTGGTTACGTCACGTTCGTGACATAACTTTTGGCAAAAAATACAGATATGTGACGGAGTATCTAAAGACCGCCAGTTGAAGGCGATGAAGGCGCTTCGAAATTTTTTCTGCAGGTAGTCTTCATCCAAACATGAATTATAATCAACACAAAGTTGGTGACCTTTTGATTTCATGTCATTCGTAATATCCTGCAATACATTGACTTGAGATGTATCCAAAGCTTTGTCAAGAACCTTCAATTTTGAGAATATGGCATTCATTCGATATATGAGGTCTTTGATATATTTCACACCGGGAAAGTGTGGTGATAATAATTGGAGTGTACTAAAATATGAATTTCCACAACATCTCGAACTGTAACAGCTGCTCAGATGACCTAACTTATTACCTTCATGTAATCTCTGTCGGAAAGAAATGAGAAATTGTTGAAATTTCCGTAATTTTTGAGATTTTAAATTTTCCAGTAAATCTGTGTAATTATTCACAATGCTCCCATCATGACGAACTCGACAGTATTCACCGCACATCCATGTTTTCTTTTTCCTATTTTTTGTCTTAGTGTTTTTCATCAATGGTAAGATATTCATTGCATGACCTTTTTCATTAACAACAATTCCAAAATCATCCTCTTCTTCCTTATTAATAATCGGATTTTTGTGGGATTTATCGAAAATATATGATGTTTCATAGAAATATGCTTCATTGGATGCTGAATGTTTTTCATCACCACAGAGATCTCGCAATTTACCCTTTAGATTTTTGTCATGCTTTTTTTCTCTTGACAAGTAAAAATCTGCCGTTTTTTAAAGTATTTTCAGAGTGTGATATAAATTTTGAATGTA
This sequence comes from Diachasma alloeum, assembly GCF_001412515.2. Lineage (NCBI taxonomy): Eukaryota > Metazoa > Arthropoda > Insecta > Hymenoptera > Braconidae > Diachasma > Diachasma alloeum. Next base: position 403,495 of record NW_021680734.1, read on the forward strand.
CAATTTTCTTTGTAGCAATGTCCATTTGGTGATTCTCTCCACTTCTAATCTTATTTCACCTTTATCACTCCCTGTTAATTTCTCGGTTAAATTCTGTACATAAATTTCGGTAGAAAGATGTTGCTTCAAAGTATTTTGTTTGATTTCCATTTAGCAATATTTATTTCTTATCTTTCGACCGATACCGATTTTCGATTTCCCTTTGATTATCAGAAGCTTTTTTTTATGGATGGAATGTGCTTTTGGGGTTCATTCGTCCCAGGTCGTTTTGTTTTTGCGATCGGGGCACTACCATCTCTTTGTGATGATGGAACATTTTGAACTTCGACTTGATCAGTTTCTTTATAGCGCTCCAAATCTTCAATTTCTTCACATATTTTCGATTCTCGTTTGGTGATCAGAAGCTTTTTTTTATGGATGGAATCTGCTTTTTGGGGTTCATTCCTCCCAGGTTGTTTTGTTTTTGTTTTGTTTTCACTACCATCTCTTTGTGATGATGGAACATTTTGAACTTCAACTTGATCAGTTTTTTTATAGCGCTTCAAATATTTCATTTCTTCATATATATTATTAATATTGGCATACCTTCGCACACGCTTACGTTTGGCTGCCAATTGTTTTTTGCGAATGACGTTCAATGGCAGTAAAGTAGAATGAATATTACGATTTTCAACTGTTGGAAAATGCACTAATTGACCAGTTTGATAAATTGTGCACAAATGATGACGCATCATGAGCTGATCATATCTGATGAGTTCAGGTTGTTGGCAGAATATAAGCGAAACTGCAAATGCAATCGCATACACTCCAGAATCCAGCAAATTTGGTTGATGTTGAACTTTACGAAAAGTTAGAGTATTAAGCTGCACATTATAAAACGGAAATAAGTGTTGCAAGAATATTTGATGATCCGGATGCAAATTAGTCATATTCAATGAGTCATATATGTAAATTTTCTTGCAATCGTAATAACTGCAAACCCAGTGCTCATTAGCAGAAAATAAGATTTGGATATGTTTTTCATTTGAGGACACAGGCTCTATTCATGTTGGACGTCGTACAAAAAGGGTATCTCTGAGTTTATAATCTGTAGATTTTTCAACAATTTTGCGAAACTCTAACATGTATCGAGTAACATGTATCTAACATTGAGCTTCAGTCCTCCTTGAATCTGATTCAGCAACGATTGCAACCCATTTTCTCCGTTGAGTTCTTGCGATTGTTCGTTCGTCGAACTAACAGTTAAAATGGGAGTATGATCATAGTTTGAGATGTTCATTTCATCTGGTAAGAACTGATATTCCTCATCTGACATCAATTTTGAGTTACTTATATCATTATCGATGAATCCGGTCCCAGAATCCTGTTGTTGACAGTTTTCATCCACGATTACTTCCATCTTTGGAACTTCAATACGTCTTTCCGATGGTTTAAGGAAAGGCGTTATCCTCGCATCCCTAAACATTCTGACAATATGTTGCCGCATTTCTTTTGGATCCAATAACACTTGCGCTGAATCTGGCCATTCACCATTGAGAATGGAAATTGCGAATGCTATCGCAAAAACTCCACAATCATAAACTGTGGTTTGCCTTTGCACAGGTATAAATGAAACTCCTTTCGTTTCGAAGGGATAGAATGGATAAAGTCTCCGCAAATAAATTAAACATTTAGGATGAATTTTTCTATTTTCTGTCCAAGTAGAATCAAAAATGTAAATTTTATCCGCATTGTAATAACTACAAACCCAATGATTAGAAGGATCGTTCAGATTATTGATGATATCATAAGCACTATCTTGTGAATGTAACAACTAAATGTGACATTTATCTGCTGGAAGTGAATGTATCAAAACTGGAATTTGTATCTTTCAACTTTCCTGAAAAGGAAAATCGTATTGTTGGTGCATCAAATATCCAAAATAATCCATGTGATCATCTTTAAATTTATTAGTTTCTTTCAGAATCCACTCGTAATCAGATTGCTGCAACGGATTCATATTTCGCTTTCTGATGGATAATCAAAGAACTTAGATGATAACTCGTGAAATTTGCAGGAATGAGTGAAAAACTGCTCGAATGAGCAGAGTGATTCGATTGATCAATCAACAGAAATTCAACCTTTGATGGAATTTGTGAAAAGCAATACTGCTAAAGAGAGCAGAATGACTGACTGGTAAGACAAGAACGCCTGCCCAAATGTTACCACAGTGATTCCTCGCACTGACAAGATTAGTTGTTTTCCTATGAACTGAGAAAGGCGTAGACTGCTGAAATTAGCAGAGTGACTTTCTCAATCAGTGTAAAAAATTTTTATTTTCATTAGAATGTCAATAAAACTAAAACAAAGACTGCTAAAATTAGCAGAGTGACCAGTTCCACTAACAAGATCACGAGTACGGATAGTTATCTAGAAGAGAAGAACTGCTGCAGGCAGAATAACTTCAACCATTTATGATGAACAGAATAAGACTGCAGAAATGGCAGAAGGATGGGAAAACTGCTTAAAAAAGCAGATACACTACTCATAAATGAGCAATTTATATGTACTGTAACATGTTATTTTTCGACCGTTCGACGGTAAAGGTGTCGTCCAACCGAGAAGTCACCCTAGCGGAGCGAGAGTCATATTTTTGTTGATTTTGGATTGTCTCTAATTTGTTTTGATTTATATCGAGCCATTTTTCGTCGCTCACCGGTTCATCGTGGGACGTTTGGGACCTCTGGAGGACTGGAGCTGGACAGGAAGGCCGATTTCGACTTAGAGAATCCCGGATTGGATTGGGTCCAGACGGTTTGGGACTTCGAATTCTCCCGCATTTGGAGGAGCTACCTCGGTCGCCCGTGGAATGGCGCTAGCTCGCGGAGCACGAATTTGGGAAGATCACCTGACGACTTAACGGCCAGGACTAAATTATTTCGGACCCATGGCAAAAGGGCCGAACAATTTGATAATGTGGGAAATATTATTTGAGAATTTTTGGTGGATTGAACCACATAAAATATTGTGTATTTTACCCTTGTATTTGAGAAATCTTGGGCATGGAAACCACGTGGGTTTTCCGTTTTCGGTCAATGGGAATTGAGTCAGTTGTTGCCGCCAGCCAATGGGAGAGCTGGATTTTGGCGAAATCGCGAGACGCATGGTAGAGCGTCCCGGCAACGACACTTCTCGTTGGGACGGCACGAGGTTAGCCACGTAAAATTTTGTTGTATAAGTTTGATTTTTCCGACCGTTTGGACGCCGTGATTTCAAGGATCATGGATTGCCTCCTCTATTTTTGGGACTGGAGGATTCGATGGGGCCTGGTTCTTTTTGGGAAATTACGGTGAGCGGTGGAACATTGTTGCCTTGTTTTTGTAAATATTTGACGACAAGTGGAGTTGTCGTCGAGAGATTTAGGAATAGTTTTTGGCGATGCTTGGCATCGGGCGATTTGACGCCATTCCCAGTTTTGTACATTTTCCTCTCGATGCTTCCCCTTGTTCGGCAGATGTGATTCGTTGTTTTGGACAATTCGATATTTTATTTTTTTTGGAAGTCTTTGAATATTGTTTGGATTTGAGACTTCATTTTTGGAAATTAAACTCAGTGGATTTTTGTGACAGTTATCGACTCTCGTTTCGACTTAGTATTCTCCGGGATTTCGTGTTTTATTTTTGATACCGAAGTTCAATTGAGGGGAAAATTACTTTTGATATTTGTCGTCATTTGACGGGCTGAGTCTAGGGTTTGAGTTATTGTTCGGTCGAAATATTTGATTGCGAAAATTGGGATTGTAGCGTTATTGTCGACGCTCGAATCATTGGTTTCGCCGTGTTGAACCGCTCAAGGTTACCGACACTTGTTATTGTCTCTCGAGGCAATCCCAGTTTTCGCTGGCCGAAATCATTTTCTCTCGCGAACATTATTTTGAATATTTTAGTTTTCGAGGCTCGTTTCAGTCTCAACTGCGATAATGGACTTTTTGTACTTCACTGAACATTTTCATCGGTTGACATGATTTTTGGACTCAGTTGACGAATAGGGATTAATTTGACTCAGTGATTTTATTGTTTGACAAATTGCGGTTAGGGATTTGGAATTGTATCGAGTCGTTAGAGTGTTATTTGTTTTGTTGAAATTTATGTTCCGGAGGAAATAAGGGGTTTCTAAAGACTTGATTAATTTCATTGATTTACATTATATTTTTATTGATCTATTTTATTTATTTTGGTTATTAAAGAGATCGTTAGCCCGATTTCGGAATTTTGTTATTTTAGTTAGTCAGCCTGTTACCCAGTCATTTCAGGTATTCGTTCAGGTGGTTTTGAGAGGACCCAGACGCTTCCGCGGTTGATGCTGAGTTTGCCGGTCTCCACCTGGTTTTGCGGATTTTTTGGAATTCGATAATTTTGTACGTTTTAGACGTGCTGGCGCCCAACTTTGTTTTTGGTAAATGGGTCGCCGAGGGCAACGTATTTAGCATCGTCTCCCGTAGCGGTAAATTACGTCACTGTACAAAGAGATGATGAGGAAGAGAGAAAAAGAAAAATCAACGAAACGACGAAAAAAATCGTCAAGAATAGACAAAAAAGTAGGAAGAAAATGAAAAGTAGAAGTACAGATCAAAGAATACAGAAGAATAATTCCACAGGAAAGGGAAACGTATGAAAACACGTGAAAATACACTTTTTTCAAATGATTTGGAAGGTAAGAATGCAGACACTTGAAAAAACGTTATGATGAAGAGGAAAGGAGAAAAATCAAGGAAACGTCAGAAAATCGTAAAGAATGAACAAAAAAGCAAGGAGAAGATAAAAAATAGAGATTCAGATCAAAGAAAACACAAGAATGATTCCACAGAAAAGGGGAAACGCACGAAAACACGTTAAAATACACTTCTCCTGAATGATTTGACAGGTGAGAATGCAGACACCGGAAAACAATTGCAGCCAATGCTTAGGTCCAATTCTCAAAGCACTCATCGTAGGGCAGTGGAGCGGCCACCAGAGGGCTACTTGAGACGAAAATTGTTGTGTGTTGATTTTCGTCTAGATATTTTATTCTAGGGAATAGTTAAGTTGCCCTTGAGGTGCTAAACCACCTTACTTGTAAGTGCAGGATATTATAAATAATTCTAGGAAATTCGTGAATATTGAAGAAGTTTTTAGAAAATTCAAGAAAATGCTTGTATGTGCACAATTCGGTGGGGGAATAGGAATGGATGACAATTGATTAACAAAGAATAATTTTTCATATATTTTTTATTCCTTATTGGCAAATTACAAAATTGTTTTAAATTATATTTGGTAACTTTTATTTTCATATTTTTGTATTTAAACTTCTTGAACTTGAGATTATCGTAATGCTTCACGTAACAAATGAGATAATTATTCTATAATAATACCTTCTTTTTCAGCCTTTTTTTCAGCCTTTCTTTAGTTATAAGTACGTAGTTTTTAGTTTTTAGTTTTTAGTCAGAAGTTCTCATATATTAGTTTGAATAATTAAATATTTGTTTTTTTTAATCTTGTCGTTTTTAGTTTATGTTTATTATTGCCAAATTTCTGTCCTTCCCCTGAATCCATTGTCCTTTTTCATATCCTCTGCCATTTTGGTATCCCTGCTTTCCTCTCCCTCTTTGGTATCCCTGCCCTCCTCTCCCTCTTTGGTATCCTTGCCCTCCTCCCCCGCTTTGATTCCCTCGTCCTTCACGCCTCTGATACCCTCGTACACGCTTCCCTTGATACCCTTGACCTCTCACGTTTTCTGCATACGACAGGCCTCGATTCCATCCTGAAGTTGGTCCATATCCTCTACCCCCTCCCCAAGCGTCTCGTCCGCTGTCTCCCCTCATTCCGTCTCTTGAATGCGTGCTCGACGCATTTCCTTCGACTTTCTCCTCTCTTTCCTCCAACATCCTTTTCAATTTTTTGTACTCCGTTCTCCAGTACCTAAAACACACCGAAACCCAGAATTGAAAATTATTATCTTTGATTTCTTATGATTACTAGAAAAACGATCCACAAAAAATCGAGAAATCTTACATTGCATCCCTTTCCGATTGACGCATTCCTCCCCTATTCCTGTGAGCCTTAGTGTTCTCCTTTTCCTCCCTGTTGTTACTCTGCTCGTTTCCTTCTCCACCTGCATTCTGATGATCATTCATCCCTCCACTGTTTCTTTTTCTTTGAGTGCCTGAGCTGCTGGGATTTGCTCCTTCCTTCTCCTTCCTTCTTCTATCCTTATTTTGCTCTTCATTCCTTTCCTGTCCATGGTCTTCTACCGATCTTGCTCCTCTGTGTCCCATTCCCTTAACCTTTCCTCTCAGCAACTCTAATTTGGCTCTCATCGCAGCGACCCTTTTCGCCTCGTTTTTCTCTCTTTGAAAAGTCAAAATGAAAAATGAAGTAAAATATTAGTCTCAACTTTTCTTGTATTGATTTTGTAGGTTTCAATATTGTTTTGCATTGTTATCTGCAGCTTTAAATGATCTTTTATTTTTTAATTTTTCCAGGTTTTGCTTCTTTTAGGGTGGTTTATTTTCAGGATTTCAGGATTTCTATTTTACTTCTTAGGTTTTTTTTTAGGTTGCTTCATACGTTTTTTTCCCCTTTTTCAGGATTCTTCTATTTTTTTTTCAGGTTCGGCTTTTATTCCAGGGTTTTAACGATTTCAGGATTCTCATTTTAAGGGTTTCAGAAATTTTATTCCATTCTTCAGGTTTTTTATTTTCTTAGGTTGATTCATACATTCGTTTCTCTCTCCTTTTCATAATTCTTGTATTTTCTAGTTTCACTTTTTTGTAGGGTGCTTTACATTTTATTTATGTGGTTTTTTTTTATTCTTTCAGGCTTTGATTTTTTTAGAGTAGTTTATTATCAGGATTTCAGGATTTTCGTTTTACTCTTTAGGTTTCTCTTTAAGTTTTTTTTTCATACGTTTCATTCTCTCTCCTTTTGCAGGATTCTTCTATTTCTTCAGATTTGTTTTTTTTCTAGGGTGCATTACATAGTTTGTTTTTAGGAATTTTTTTAATCTTTGAGGTTTTGCTTTTTTTAAGGGTGGTTTCTTTTCAAGATTTCTATTTTACTTTTCAGTTTTTTTTAGGTAAGCTTTATTTTCTCTCCTATTCCAGAATTCTTCTATTTTTTTCAGGTTTTGCTTCCTCCAGGGTTTTAAGGATTTCAAGATTTCAATTCCGAGGATCTCAGCGATTTTAAGGACTTCAGGATTTCATTTCACTTTTTAACTTTTGCTTTTTTTTGGTTTATTCATATTCTTGTATTTTTTCAGGTTTCGCTCTTTTTTCAGGTTGATTCATACGTTTTTTTCTCTTTGCTTTTCATAATTCTTGTATTTTTCAGATTTTTTTTTTAGGGTGCTTGATACATTTTATTTATGAGCATTTTTCTTATTTTTTCAGGCTTTCCTTTTTTTGAGGTTGTTTTATACGTCTATGCTCTCTCCTTTTCATAATTCTCGCATTTTTCTCAGATTAATTTTGTAGGTTATATATTTTATTTTTAGGATTTTATTTCATTGTTGTCAGGTTTTGCTTTTTGTAGGGTGGTTTATTTTGAGGATGAATTCAGGATTTTTATTTTACTTCTCAAGTTTATATTCCCATTTTTATTATTTTTTAAAAGTTCTTTTTAAGTTTTCGTTCACAGATTTTTCCCCTCACACGCAATTTCCGGTTTCGTTTCACTCATGAAAAAAAAACAAACGACTAGGTTAGTCAGGATACGCGGGGACACATATGATAAAATTTAATGCACAATGATTATTACACGATACAAATAACAATAACTGATGAAGAAGAGTGCATGTATTTACCTGATTTTTGTCCATTGAGCCATTGGAATCCTTTCGGAAATACAAAATTCCATCATCACTCCCCATTGTGCAACACGTGATGGTGGATGCCGGTCGTTGTGGACTAACGTTACGTCCCATTCCACCCGTTCCCACGTTTCAAGCGGTGCCAACCTCAGAACTTATTTTCGGAAAGAAAAGAAACGCAGAGGTGGCAACATAATAACAAAATGTCTCACCCATTTAATTTTTTAGAGAAATCGGGAAAAGTAGGCTTGTCTAGGCACAAATAATTTTTTTAATGAGAAATATTAATGAAAATATTATCGATCATATTAATGAGAAACATCTATAAAAATCCATCCGCATGGATTTTTTCTCCAACGTTCATGATGGAGAAAAAGAGATGAAAAAAATAGCTCAAAAACTAAATGTATAGAAGCCGTGAGCCAGACCTTGCGCATACACATGGCACAAGCAGCTACTGCGGCTTCTGATATCAAATGAATTATTTGTAATTAAATCTCTCTTTTTTGTGTTTTTCATCTGGGTTTTTGAAAGAGAGTAGTGTTGATAGTCCCACACAATTGAAGTATCATCAAGGGACGCAATTGCGTTGCATCGCCATGAACAGGTGCGCAACTCCCTGTTATACACGGAGGGAAATGTTCAGTAAAAATTACGGAATTCACAATTCAGAGACAAGAGTAAATACATCTTGTGGCCTGGCTTTGAGCCCTCAACGGTCAGTCCATCACAATTGGCATCCCTTATGGGGATGCGAGTTTGGGAATTGAGGGCTTAGAAAACCCTAAAGAAAATTAAAGAATAAAATTAATGAAAATGGAAATTTAAAAAAACATCTGAAAGCATTTTTGGTAATTCGGAATAAAAATTCAAGTTTTTTATAACTTCGTTCGAGTTTTTTGCCATAAGTAATTGAAATCGGGGATAACTCGCGGCATGACGCCACGCCACGTAAAGAACCGTGGAATTACATAATTAGAAAATATTTCATTTTTCCGTCGTGAATAATTTAGACCCGCAGACAATTGCCACTATGGTGGAAATCAAGTATCGAACATTCAGGAAGAAATAGGATTTAAAAAGTAATGAAATACAACATCTAACGAATTAAATAAATTTTCGAGATTTTTTAGAATGTTAAAACGGGAAAAAGCTGTCCAACACTCTCTCGTAAAAATATTGGACGTATCCTCGAGAAAAGCATCGTGGGACGTTAAGAACAGTTGATGATAAGATCAGATTCATTGACATCAGCAACAAAGGACTATCAAGCTGCGTTTCAGCAACAGCAAACGCATCGGAGGGCGTTTGAGGAGGAATAAAATGTCTTCTCCGGAAAATTCTTCAGTGATTCTCAACCCCGCACTCGAGTGAAACTTCATTAAAATATCTGATGCCGCGTGACTGAATAACTCGAGTTTGAAGAGTCACTGAGATTGCGAGAATTGAAAGAATTTCTTCGAGATGGATAACTCGAGTACAGAGAAATCCTTCGCAATACGAAGAAAACAACTCATGGGTGAACCAGCGATGGTGTTTCTCACATCGATGAGGCTTCAAGCCTACAGGTACTAGGTCCATGGGAACTGTTCATCGGAGAGTTGGGAGAAGTTCATCAGGAAAATCTGTGAAGACTGGAGATTCTTTGACCCGACTCTAAATGAGTTATTCCATAGCCTGGATTCGAAGACTCAGGCCAAGGAGGATCACGGAGATGTTTCATTCAGCCAGAAGAAGAGAGAGGAATCTAGAATCTCGGGGAGAGACCACAAAGAAGACGTTTCACCCCCAAAAGATTTGAAAGGAACCATGCGAAATGAGCCTCGAGGCCACTCCACTCGATGCCAGGAAGATGCAGTCGAGGTAGAAGTAGTATCATCCGAGGAGGCGAATAGTAGGACTTCCGATAGAGGAGAATTGGAAGAACGAACACCGCCGGAAAGAACTGAAGACCCAAGTAGTGGTATCTCTGATAGAAAATCATCAGAGAAGCGAAAAATGGAGAGGAAATTCCGTGGAAGAGAACATTCTGTACGAGGGGGCCGAAGGCACAGGGAGATATCCAAGAAAACGAAGAGGAGGAAAATTCATCAGATAGTATCTACAAGCTCGAGCTCTGGAGAGTCCGACTCAGAATCATCTGGTGAAGACGATGAAGCCTCCAGAAAAAGAAGAAATAAGAAGAATGAAAAAGAGGAATGAAAAGAAAAGAAGACTCCGAAGAGGAAAGAAGTCTCCTTTCCTCAGAAGCCGAAGAATGAGCAGAATAAGCCAAAAATCAGCTCCACTCGTTGTGATGAAGAGGACGACGAGGCAGAAATAGTATCACCAGTCGAATCTGAAGATTCGACCAGCAGTTCGGAAGAGGAACAGCTGACGTCGAAGAAGAGAACAGACAGGAGAGAAAAATCTGCAGGAAGCAACAGCAGGCGCAAGGAGAAACCAAAAAGTCGAGGAAAACGAAAACTCGGCAGGAAGTATCCTCAAGCTCGAGCTCCGAGGAATCGGAATGCGACCTCTCCAGTGTAGAATCCACCGATTCATTCAGTGAAGATGAGGAGACGATCAGAATGAAAAAGCTGAAAAAAAAATGAAAAAATGGAATCAAACCAAGGACAAGAAGAGGGCGAAGAAACGCAGAGACATCGATGACATGGCGAGGAAATGGAAGCTGACCTTCAGGAATACCGAGGAATTGAGTCCAGACGAATTCATGGATCAGATCACAGAAAGACTCGAGTCTGCTGATATCTGTGGGTCTGAGAAACTAGGAGTCTTGCCTGAAGTTCTCGAAGGAAGACCCCTAATCTGGTACAGAATTAATAAGAAGTACTGGAAGACGTGGAAGAACTTCCTCAAGGCCTTCAAAAGTTGGTACGCCGCAAAGGCGGATGATGAGGATCTCGAAGAGGACTGTAACGTGACATTTTTCATGGGGGTTAAAAATGCCTATTACCTTCGCCCTTCTCTCCCTGAATCTAATTAAACTCAAAAATGTAAAAATCTATGGGCGCCAGGTGATCTTCAACCGGAATCACCAAACCGGAGGAGTCTACAAAAATCAATGCTAACTAATTTAAAACCCTTAAAAAAAATGTACTCAAAAAGGGAGAAAACTAGATTTCTGGGGAAAGGTAACGGTCCTTGGTTCGCTCAGTGTGCTAGGTTGTGGAGGGAGGGGTGGATTCCAGGTGCAGACGGGTATTGGGTGGTCAATACTACAAAAAAGAAGAAATCGACATCGTCTTTAGGTGTTTCACTATTGAAATTTGTAAAAATTGTGAATTTACATGATTTTTTCTTCGCATTGATCTCACCAACAATAAGAAAGAAATATTCGTAACAATAACTAATTACATGGCAAATAATGACTTGGAAATGATAATTTGAAGTTTACTATATAATCCGTAAATAATAATTTATCGATTAACTCTGCCACAAGTGAGGGCACCAAATTCCTCACACGGTAATATAAAAAAAAAAAATTATCGATTAATCTCGAAATACTCGAGAATGCCGAGAAATGAGGGGAAAGGTATGCGAATCCCCGTGAGAGTGAGAGAGCGAGGAAATGAACTCGCCAGTATACGTATAACGTATGGCGGAAGGAAATAAAAATTAACTAAAATTAAACTCGCCGTAGAGGAAAATCGGTAGAGTCAATTTTCAAAAACCCAAAACTACATAGCTCGGGAAGGTCTCGCAAAGCCCATGAAACCAAAATTGTAATTTTGGGATCATTGGGAACTACTCCGGATTAATTTACATCCGGAGGGAAATTTAAACGCGTCAGCGGGGAAAAACTCCACGCAATCTTTACGTAGGATGAAATAGAGATCCTCCTCGCCCTAGGAGCGAGGGAGAAGGAAATAGCCCAAGTCGAAAATCGTCAGATTTCGACTGGGGAAAAACGTAGGAATTTCACTACCGACCAAACACACTGACTGAACCCGAAAATCATCTCAAAAGATGATCGGGATGATCCGGAAGGTGCGAGAACTCAGCACCGACGATTTGGGTGAAATAGCCGATCCGAAAATCGGAGGAACACGCGGATAAAAATCCGGGATAAGGGATAATGCCCAAAAAAATGCCAAATCAGAACCACTAAATGAGAAAAAACGGGTGATCAACCGCTGCACGTGGCTGAGGGCCACGCGCGGGATACCGCCATAGAGGGCAAACGACGCCATTCAGAAATGGCACGAAATTAGGGGAAAAATTCCAGAAAACTCACTGTTTTTCCATGTTTAATGGTCCTCTTCCCTTTTCGGAGCATACTTAATCTTTACAGCTTCTTCGAAAGGCACAATAATCCGAGTTGCACAATTGCGTCGTGTGGGCACACAGAAGTTCACACGCGACTACTGATTGATGACGGTCAACGCGAAACTGATTTCGGAGGTCAGTGCTGCGATACACCGGGCCCGCGAGACTTCCGACCAATGGAGCTGCGCTCTGGTTGGTGGAGATGTTTTCTCCTCAGAGGTGTAAACCTCGGGGGAGCCACCGAATTAATTCGGAGAGATCAAAGGCGTAGCTATCCAAAAATCTACATGAATATTTCCCAACATTTTAAGTTAACAAAACTCAGCTAATAAATAATTTAAATGAACTGAACCGAACTGATGGACGTTCGGATAATTACTAAGGGCTTTTGGCGCCTCCCACGAATCGGTTCTCCGGGATTCACGGGGTTAAAAGACCGATATTCCTAACTAATTCTCCTAATTTTTCCAAAAACTCTAAAGCAATCTGGCAATTCACTAGATACAAGGGTTGCACATGTACCACGTGACCTTCCACCGAAAACTAAAACGTAACCAATTAATCCCCATAAAATCCATTGTAATTTGGAGCGCCGGCATTTCAGCCGAACCTGATCGATTTCCCGTAAGATTAACAATAGGATGGACCCCATAAAGAAACCGGATGACTCGATATGTTGGTCCTTCTTCGCGATGAGTTTACGGGCCCTCAAAAACGCGTAATTAACAAATCTTGCCAAAAAAGTTATACTCTACACCCAATCCCAAAATTCCAAAACTCTAAAAACTCACCACGCCGTAGCGGGAATTCTAAACTCAAAATTCTCCACCGGAGTGGGAAATGCTAGACTTAAAACTCTCCGTCCTAACGGGAAAAACTATGCTCAAAATCCTCCATCGAAATGGGAAGCTCTAGACTCAACTCCATTCAAAATGGGTCGACTTCAACTCAAAAACTCGCTTAAAAATCCCAATATCTCCACCAGAGTGGGAAATAGAAATCTCTCTCTCTCTCTCACTCTAATTATTTATCCACGGATTGGCTTTTCCTATCGTGAGGGAAGTTATTCTCAGGTCTCGGTGGTGTTTCTAACTGACATCCCCACATGTTCGTTACAGGACATCCGCAATCGTAACCAGGGGCCAGGAGAGCTCGCTATTGACTACCTTGTCTGCCTTCAAGGCCTGTATGAACGCCTGGACAACCCCCCACGGCTGACAAAGAAACGGTCGCGAGTGTCCCTCACCGATTTCGATGAGCTTAAAATATGTTATTTCCTATCAAAATCTAAGATATACGTTTTTTTTTCTGCGGATAAAGATTTTTAAGGGGTGAAACCAACCTCCGAAGTTGACAGGTTTTCAGGACCATTTGACTGTTTCATATATTGGCATTCAAAATTTTAGAACGGAACCAAATGCATGATAATCTTTAAGAAAAATGATGAAAAATGGCGTTTGTTGCATTTGAATAGGGTCAATTCGAAAAAAATGATAGGGGTTCAAATCCAAAAAAATTTTGTGAAAAAAAAATAACGTCCGTATTTTAATAGTACGAATGGCTATTAAACGAACCAGCAAACGTCAAAAATACGGGTATTCGCTTTTTTCAAAAAAAGTGGTGTAGGGGGTAAACTACCTCGAATTTAACTTAGTTCATTACCAGTTGAATATTGGATTACTTCTTGGGCGATCACAATTCTTGAAGTAAGTAATGAATAATGGTGTTGGTTGGGTTCAAAAAGGGTGAAATGGGGGGGATGGGGCAAAGTGGAACGCTGATGCAAAGTAGGATAACCGTCTTTTTGGGCCACAATATTGCTGCGAACTTTTTTTCGTATCTCGGATCGCTTACTCGCAAAATTATAATAAACGAAAGCGTTGTAACTAATTTTCCCTATCATGAACCCGAAGAGTGTTAATGTCTTATTAACTGCTAGATGTGGGGAAAAAATTTGTAGAAAAAATTATATGACTAATTTGATGAGAATATTTTTAATTTAATTCATTTCTGTCTGTCACCATCAAGTTTGTTGATCAATGTATCGATGTGCGTTGACACCTCGCACAAATGCTGGCGCGGTCCGCTTTGCTATTCCCCTGATAACTCTTCCTCTATCGTAATATGCGAAAAACGATACAAAGCCAGATATGTGAATTACTGCATGTCAGCCGTCTTTGGTTTGAAGCATTTTTTCTTATCTGCAATCGTTTATGTGATATGATTGTATAAACAATAAAATTATATATAACAATACCAATAACCGCAATATTTGTGTTTTACGACTTTGGATTAGTCTTAATCAACAAAAGTCTCGAGGAAAATCAATAAATTTGTTACGTCGAAAGCAATCGAAGACCAGAAAGTTCTACAGGAAAAATAGAACACTTTGTTCAGGATGTGAAACAACGGATTGCAATGTACGGTTTATCAAATATATATAATTCTGATCAAAGCGAATTTCAGTTTGAAATGCATTCAGGCAGAACTTTGGCTGAAGAAAGTGAAAAACAAGTACAATATGTCGTGCAATCCCTAACATCGACGACATACAGTTTTACTATTCAACCAACTATATCAGCCGAAGGGAAACTCCTCTCGCCAGTCTTTTTAGTTTTGAAAGAACCAAGTGGTCATTTCGGTCCCAGAGTAGAGGAAAGACTGTTTCGTCCGGATAATGTATACGTAGATGTATCCAAATCTGAGAAACTGACTTCAGGTAGGAGACTGTGTTGATTCGTCTAATAATTTATTTCTTATTTATCCGTAATGATGAAACTTCATAAGACATTTCTCTGATAGTATTATATTAATGGATTATGATTTGAATTTACATTTAAAGAATAATGTCATCAAGTTGCAATCTCTAACTCATAATCAATTGTCGTCACCACGATATGTCAATCTCTTCAAATATGCTTGGTACAGAAGCGGTTACGTAGAAACCAAATCAGATGCATTCGAAAATCCTGTCCATTTCGCATTCGGTGAATCTTGCAAGTCGCATTCGTTGTTCTTGGTGCAAGAAGTCATTATGTTTCAAATACTTCTTCGACGACTATCATTATTGCAAAAAATATAATGAATAAATAAATGAGGAAAATTATAAGAAGACCTCAAAATATGATTTTCTTTGCGCTTTATGATAGGAAAAATAAGGAAACGTATGAATAGTGATGACGTAGTGGGGGTGGAGTGAAGGAAGAATAGAAAAAAAGAAATGATAATGGAATTGGCAGATCATTATATTCCTAGGTATGCAAAAATATGAATAAAAGTGGGTGTTGGTAGACTATACGGTCCCTTTCTCAATATAAATTTTATATTTGGGAATTTTTGGGATCCGATGCCAGCCACGGATCCTGGCGGTCCTGGGTAACGCCAAGAGCTGGTAAGGCTCGTAATTGGATGCTTTACCTGGCTCGGAAATTTAGAAAGTGACTATACTTAAATTAATTTATTAAAATAAATTTGCCTTATGAAGGAAGGTGGCGAAATGGGAGGTCCCGTACACCTACCCGGCCACTTATATAATTATATTAAGTGTTCCGAAGAGTCCTAAATTCACCTCTGGCAACCCACTCCCCATGAGACAATTTCTAGCAGGGTATCTGGCAGTGGTACGTATTGTCTACCAAAACTTAAAAGTGATATTCTGAAAAAATATTCTTCCACATCCCTCAATCCTTTTTATGAATTTAAAAGAAGGGCTGCACTAGGCTGCACTGTATTCATTCCTCATAAAAAAAAACAGTAATCCGCAGAGGCTACTCCAGTTCTTCTTACAATTCTCACCTGAATCACGAGGAAGTATTTGTTGCAAAACATTTGTATATTTCAACTCTAATAGTTATTTTATTATTCATTATTTCTAAACAAGACCGACGAGGNAATAAATAAATGAGGAAAATTATAAGAAGACCTCAAAATATGATTTTCTTTGCGCTTTATGATAGGAAAAATAAGGAAACGTATGAATAGTGATGACGTAGTGGGGGTGGAGTGAAGGAAGAATAGAAAAAAAGAAATGATAATGGAATTGGCAGATCATTATATTCCTAGGTATGCAAAAATATGAATAAAAGTGGGTGTTGGTAGACTATACGGTCCCTTTCTCAATATAAATTTTATATTTGGGAATTTTTGGGATCCGATGCCAGCCACGGATCCTGGCGGTCCTGGGTAACGCCAAGAGCTGGTAAGGCTCGTAATTGGATGCTTTACCTGGCTCGGAAATTTAGAAAGTGACTATACTTAAATTAATTTATTAAAATAAATTTGCCTTATGAAGGAAGGTGGCGAAATGGGAGGTCCCGTACACCTACCCGGCCACTTATATAATTATATTAAGTGTTCCGAAGAGTCCTAAATTCACCTCTGGCAACCCACTCCCCATGAGACAATTTCTAGCAGGGTATCTGGCAGTGGTACGTATTGTCTACCAAAACTTAAAAGTGATATTCTGAAAAAATATTCTTCCACATCCCTCAATCCTTTTTATGAATTTAAAAGAAGGGCTGCACTAGGCTGCACTGTATTCATTCCTCATAAAAAAAAACAGTAATCCGCAGAGGCTACTCCAGTTCTTCTTACAATTCTCACCTGAATCACGAGGAAGTATTTGTTGCAAAACATTTGTATATTTCAACTCTAATAGTTATTTTATTATTCATTATTTCTAAACAAGACCGACGAGGTTCTCCACCACACACATTGGAAATTGTCTTCTTTCGAGAAGAAATCCAATGACTTGGTTGGCTTCCGGATGGATGCCGCGTTGAGTTTCAGCATTGCGCCGACGTTTCGCAAACATTGCAGTCTGCATCTTCAGGGCTATGAGCTCCGATTCCGACTCAACGCGGCATCCATCCGGAAGCCAACCAAGTCATTAATAATGGCCGCGAAAGCCTCAAAACTAAGAAATCCAATATTCAGCTGGTAAAGTGTTGAGTAAAATTCGAGAGTGGTTTACCCCCTACACCCATTCTTTCGAAAAAATGCAAAAACCCGTATTTCCCACTTACTCGTTTGATAGCCATTCATACTATTGAAATACGGGCGTTATTTTTTTTTCACAAGATTTTTTTGAATTTGAACCCCTATCATTTTTTTGGAATTAACCCTATTTAAATGCAACAAACGCCATTTTTCATCATTGTATATTTCAACTCTAATTGAACTCTTCGAGTTGCAGTGAGTTTGGGGAGGAGGAGAGCAAACTCGAGGTATCCGAATTTACAGATATATCACCTATTCCAACGGAAGAACAGTCGATGAAGGACGAGGAGCCAATGTGTACTGGTGACGACGACGATTCTGAATCTACAGGGCTCACCAACGAAGATGGGTCGACGGATCAAGTAAGTCAAACTGGCCCTAGTACTGATTGTTTTTCTGGTTGTAGTCAAGAAGATACAGGGGACTCAAGCGACAACGGAGAAAACGAGACCTCGACGATCCCAGAAGAAGCAGACGAGACAGACGGATATGATATCGACACAATTGAGCTTCACGACGGTCTTGAAACACTGTCTGGCCACGCTCGAGAGGTTGAGGTTGACAGCATTGAGGAGGAAACTCTCAGGAAGGTCGACAATCCGTCAAGGATACCAAAGCTCCACCAGGGTGTCTGAACTGTGGACATCGTGGACACGGATGGAAGAAGTGTTCCAAACCCCTGGAGAACCACTTCTGTCACCTTTGTCACTCGCCAGGGATATCAACAGAGGCCTGTCAATACCCTCATGGGATGAGTCGAGCTCGAGCTGAAGGAAAAATAACTTTCGTAAAGACTCTGATGAGAGAGCAGGCCAAACGCAGGGAATATCGGATGGAGTACAATCACAACAGCTGTTGGGAACAGCAGTACCCATGGGAGAGATCAGCACCGAAAGTACCAGAGAGGTACTGGTGCTATCACAACGATGGACTCTTCATCCATCATCCGGGGGATCATTGAAGACGACAATGGTTGAGCCAGCCCAAAGGCTTGTATCCCTGGAAGTCAGGGAGACCCCCAGGTTTCTTCATGAGAACCCCGACGTACTCTGGATATGCGAGATAAGTTGCGCTATTAAGGCGATTAGAAAGTTGAAAAAAAAAGAAAAAAATTGGAAAAATTGAAAAAATTTAAGAAAATTGAAAACAATTGAAGAAATTGAGAAGATTGAAAAATTGGACAAAGATCGAAATTGATAATAATTATGAAATTGGAAAGGAATATTAGACAATGGGAAAAAATTGACAGAATCGGGATTGATAAAAATTGAAAAATTTAAAAATAGGATTAGAAAATTGAAAAAAAATCGAAATGACCAATAATTGACAAGGAAAATTTAAATTGAAAAGAAATAGACATTTTAGAAACATGAAAAATTGAAATTCCAAACCGTTGAAAAAATCGGAGCAAATTGAGATGAAAAAATGTAGCGAAGCTACTTTTATATTTATTTCACACTATTTCAATGTATTGTTTTCGAACTCGGCTTAGCAACCGAATTTCGTACCGTGACACGTGTCGCCCATATATCGTTGTCCTTGTAACAAGACCACACAACGACCGAGGACCCTCGGGCCCTCGAAGGGCGAATCGTCGGGCGGGTCTTGCTCCTCGCAAGACATGTTCGCGACGATTCGTAATAATTCGGACGTCCTCGATCGGATGATCTAATACCATTGTCGCGGGAGCTCACTATAGTTCCAGCGCTCAAGGTGTAAACACAAAAGCCACGTTTGCTGTGAATAAATTCAATTCGATTTATACGTTAATCCCGAGTGTTTTACATTATAAAACCTTTCTATCCTTCACCGAACCCCACGAGTGGTGACTCCGACGAGATTTCTGCAACGTGACAAATAAAATCGTCATATTAACGCGTTAGCGAGTGCAATCAGAAAAATTGTGCCGTTTTCCATTAAATTAAAGTGATTTACGGTCGCGTGGTTTTTCGTGGAATGTTCGAGAAGCATTGGGTTTTGGCATAGTACTCGGTGGCGTTCCTATCGTTTCGCGCGCTGTGTTACCACGTGTGATTTTTTTTGTGCATCTTGGTGAATCGCTGAACACTCAAAGACATTGTACTCTACCGTGAAAATTATCACGGACAATTTTCGCCGTGATTAGTGCACTTCCTAACATTTTTAATGAAATCTAGTGAAAATGGGTGAGGAAACTGACATAACTTAAGCGTTATGCCTTATAGTTTGCCTTGCACCATTTTCCACTGAGTGTCCAGAACTCTGGTTTGCTCAACTTGAAGGGCAATTTCACCTTGCCGGCTTCGTGGATGAACTGGATAAATTCAACATGGCTGCCGTTTATTTTGATACCGTTGCTGCAGCCGAGGTCCAGGATATTATATTGCATCCACCAGCTCAGACTCCATACAAGGCGTTAAGGGACGCCCTCGTGGAGAGACTCACCGCTTCGCAGGAAGCCAGACTACACCAGCTCCTGGACAAAGAGGTCCTCGGTGATCGTAAGCCCTCACAATTTTTAAGACATTTAAAATCCCTTGTAGATAACATTCCAGAGAATATATTAAAAACAAAATGGCTTTCATGCTTGCCGCCCAATACACAATCAATCCTGGCGATGCAAGCAAATTTTACCCTCAACAAAATGGCGGCGCTCACAGACAAGTTACAGGAGATATCGTCACCACTAAGTATCACTGCGATTTCTCCTGTTGTCGATCCAGCCGTTGCCGCTCTAGAAGAAAGATTTTCGCGTCTCGAGACTTACATTTCAGAATTGGTGGGTGCAGTCAAAAATCAATGTTCCCGTTCGTGTTCGCGTTCAAAGTCTCGTTCGCATTCGCGTTCAAGACCTCGTTCAAGGATAACAACTCAAAAAGTTGACAAATCTGGTACCATTACAAATTTGGTGACCAAGCCAAACGATGCACGCCTCCATGCTCAATGTCATCGAGAAACGAATCGTCAGATCGTTAGCGGCAGTGAACAATCCAGTTTTCCGCTCTTACCGCCTATCCGTGTCGGAAATTGTAACAAAAGTCAAGTACCTGATTGATACCGGCGCGAAATTGTGCGTATATCCACAAACGCTCGTTCCAGGTAAAAAAAAGTTAACGGAGTACATGCTGTATGCAGCAAACGGCACACGCATACATACTGTGAGGTATTTTTCCATGTGCGCAGGCGGGACACAAGCGCGTGGTCCAATAAATCAAAGGTGCTTGTAAAATGCTAATGCGCGAGGATCACACGCCGATAACGTGAGAGCCACGACAAGAAAAATTATTGGAGAAAGGTTAATACCGTGCGTTCAATACCACAATTATTCCCCACAAAAATATGATGATCATGAATTTGAAATGTGAATAATTTACCACAATTAATAATAGTAACCAATTAGGTAGCTGAAGGCTACTGAGTGCCGCGTCACGCGGAATACAATTATTAGTTGACGAGTACCTCAAACGGGGCACAAAATGGCCACCGGAGGGCAAAGTTACGTAATAACGTGAGCACTCACAAGATACAAATTCCGCTCACCGTTGGTACGCGGAGATAATCCAGGGAAAATCGTCTGGAACCCTCAAAATCGGCGGCGACGTAGGTGATGTCTCCAAAGGGGCACAACACCACAGCAACAAGTAATTTTAATTTTTATCAAAGCTCCAAGAGTAAAAATATGACACGCTTAGTGTACGAAGCGAATTCACGTAAATCCCAACGGAAAGTGACCTATAGGGGTTTCGTATGCCCCCGAGAGGTCCCGAATTATTTCCCCCACCGCGTAGATCCACCCGACCGTCTTTGCGGCTCGTGGCGCGCGAAACGAATTTTTATTTTCATCCAAATCTCCTCTCTACATGGGAGTTGCATCTCGCGCTTGGGAAACATGAGACGCGTTGATCGGTGCGGGCCCCAACATAATCCGCTGGCCCCTTCCTGGCGTAGCAAACAGTGTTGTTTTTTAGCAGCAGCTATGCGCCGTCGTTATAGGTGAGGTGGTGAGTGTTTCCGAGTGTAGGAGCCTGCTGTAACTCGCTGGCGCTCGTGTTTTCTCCTTTTCTCGCGCTGCTCGTGTGCGTGGCTTCCAGCCTCGGGTGTGTGAGTGTGTGTCGGTGAGACCACCGTCACTCTACAGTAGAGTTCGTCCATGCTGCTCCACTCTGCTGCCCTTGTCGCGAAGCCCCCGCGTACCACGTGGTGAGTGCAATTGCGAATGGAGAATGGAGAAATAGAAGAAGAAGAAAGAAAAGAAATTCAGAAAATAAGTAGTTGATTTTGATAAGTAGCCCTGTGTAATCCGACTCCTCGTTGGGACTTTTATCTCTAATTTTCCTCCACATTAGCCGCGGTCAGTTCAAGCGAGTGTCATGTCACAATACATACGGCTATACTGTCCTCTCACTCAATTTCGGCCTCAGAAGGGATTTCACTTGGCGTTTCATCATTGCGGATGTGGAAAAACCCATCATTGGTGCCGATATTCTCGCGCACTTTGGACTTTTGCCGGATTTAAAGAATAATCGCCTGTTAGATTCCACGACTGGGTTATTGACGTCATGTATAGTGTCATTATCCAATATCGTTTCAACCATTAAAGTTTACTGGCCGACCGACTCGTCTTGGACGGATCTTCTTACCGAATTTCCGTCAATAACCAAACCAGATGGAATTTGCCAACTGACTAAACACACAATGGTCCACCATATTGCAACAACACCTGGACCACCAGTATCGAGTAAAGCTCGTCAACTCGCACAAGACAAATTAGCGATCACGCAACACGAATTTCAGAAGATGATGAAGCTGGGTATTGCTCGTCGTTCGAAGGGCTCCTGATGTTCGCCGCTACACCTGGTGCCTAAAAAGTCTGGCGACTGGTGACCCCGTGGAGATTACCGTGCACCTAACGCTCGTACGATACCGGATAGATATCCTGTTCGCGTACTTGAAGATTTTACCGCTAACCTCGCAGGTAAAAAGATATTTTCGTCTATCGATCTCGTTCGTGAATTCAATCAGATTCCTGTTGCATCTGATGACATCTGCAAAACAGCAATAATTACACCATTCGGTTTATTCGAATTTTCATTCATGAGGTTTGGACTTCGAAATGCTGCGCAGACATTTCAACGATTTATCGATGAAGTAACACGAGAACTACATTTCGTTTTTCCGTATATTGGCGATAACTTAGTTGCCTCCAAAGACCTCGAGGAACATCGAAAGCATCTTCACATCCTATTTCAATGCTTGGCAGAGTATGGCATCTTCATCAATACCGTTAAATCCGATTTTGGACAACCAGAAGTTGACTTTCTCGGTTATCGTAAATCGGCTCAAGGAATTCGTCCGCTTCCAGAAAAAGTTGAAGTCATCGTCAACTTCCCACGACCGAAGAGGAAGAAGCCGCTTCCAATGCCTCCAAGAAATAATTGCAAGATGCAACGTTGCTGATCTACCCGGATACGTCATTAACGTGGGCCGTGTTTACAGACGTGTCTGAATTTGCCATTGATGCCGTTCTTCAACAGCGGAGGGGTATCGTTTGGGAGCCGCTTGACTTCTTCAGAAAAAAGCTTCAACCTCCTCTGAGGAAGCGCAGCCCATACGACAGAGAACTTCACGCAATCTACGCAGCAGTTCGTAAGTTCAGATGCATTTTCAAAGGCCGTCATGTCACCATTTTTACAGATCACAAGGCGCTGTTGCATGCCTTCAAACAAGATCCAGACAAGGGAACACCATGGCAGTTCCGCCGCCTTGATTTTACTTGTCAGTTTTCGAATGATATCCAACATGTGGCAGGCAAAGACAACGTTGTCGCCGATGCTTTATCGCGAGTCGAGGCCATTTCACCAGCAGTCTTGACAGCAGAGTTAGCCTATCAACATGCCGGATAGACCAACTCCAATTTACTGTGACGAAAAGCATTTTGTCATCTGAATGAATGGTCAAGCAACTGTCGTATCCATTGAGGGTCTAAAACCAGTATTTTCAAATGCTGAAGACGAAACAACTAATTCCGACTCGTCTGGTACCGATAGCGGTTCTGACGACACTTTATTGCCGTGTTCACAGCCACCAACACCTGGTATATACTCTTATAAATATTGTGTATTGTAGCGAGTATTGTAGCGAAGCTACTTTTATATATATTTCACACCATTTCAATGTATTGTTTTCGAGCTCGGCTTAGCAACTCAATTTCGTATCGTGACATATGTCGCCGATATAATGCTGTCCTTATCGCAAGACATCCTCGTTACGATTCGTAATAATTCGGACATCCTCGATCGGATGATCTAATAACGCTGTCGCGGGAGCTCACTATAATTCCAGCTCTCAAGCTATAAACACAAAAGCCACGTTTGCTGTGAATAAATTCAATTCGATTTATACGTTAAACCCGAGTGTTTTACATTACAAAACCCTTCTATCATTCACCGAATCCCCCAAAAAATTCAGAAATTTTTTTAAAATTTGATAGAAATTATAAACGACTGGGCTCAGGAAAAGTAGAAAATTTCAAATTTTGAAACAGTAGAATCAAGAGAAAATTTAAGGTTGGAATAACGAAAATAGAAAATAAATTTTTGGGAATAGAAAATTGTGATAGAATCTGGAAAAAAAATTGAGTCATTGAAATGGAATTTGTTAAAATTAGTAGAATGGAAAAAATTCCATCAGGAAGAAATGTAGTCGAAAATAGAAAAAAACTCTGATTGAAAAGACGTAAGGAAAAATTGTAAAACATCGTAGCAGGACACGAGCCATAGAGTGATTTCTCACAAAAGGAATTTTTTCCCCTCCGGGAGAAATTGAATAAAATTCCAAAATATGAACCTTGTAACGAGATTTTCTCGTTACGGTAAACTGTTTTACCGATGCGAAAAACCATGAGTCAAGGATGATTATAGTAAGGAACGACATCTAACGCCAGCTGAAGAAGCTGAGCGAGAGATGAGAGTGACATAGAACGGCGGTTCAAGTGAACCGCGCATGAAGTGAATAGACGAATCAAATAAGGCTTGGCCTTGGTTTGGTTCGAACCATGCTTCTGAACATTATAGAGAGGCTGTCGATACGCTGTCGCCATATCTAGAAACTCGCCCAGTTGTGTTTGGGGAAAATGGGCAAACGGACTGGCGTTCCAACTAGACGATTCTAGAGGTGCTATCGACTTAGACTAGGGACCAACGGCTAGGTGAGAGGAATAGCGCCCCCTCGATTGACGTCGAGCTGATTGGTGGTGATGGAGTAACGGATGACCCACCGCGGCTGAGTTATTCAGACTAGGGGGAGAAGGCCCTAGGAGATTTCGAGACAGTCGGTGACAGGCACTAGAGTCGAGCGGCTGAAAATTGCCCGGTCCGCGACGACGATCGCAAGTGGCATTAATCCGTTATGGATTATGGGGGTCTGTTGTGAGGACAAGATCCGAAACAGCGAGAGAATGGGACGCTTCGGCGTCCCAAACAGGATGATCGCATGACTTTGAGGGTGTGGGATGTTTTAATTCCATGTTCTCAGGGATCCATCAGCTCGGATGAAAGAAGTGGTGTTGGCGTGGATCCATGGGCCGGGAGTTAGGCCGACTCCTGGAGGCCCGATCGCACGTACCTCCACGATGAGTAATCTGGGCGTTGGCCCGCGATGATAGTGCTTTTACCGAGCAGGGGGATTGAGTTGAGGTGGGCACAGGTGGGTGAGAATAAGCCTCCGGATACCTGTTTCGCATGTGCCTCTCAATGTTCGGCGCTCCGAGGAGTGAGATGGATTCGCAGGTAATGATCGACTTCTCCAGAGTTGAGCTACTCAGGAGAGGAAAGGAATACGTCAGAGGAAAGGAAACATCCTCGGCGAAAGATACATGGAGGAATGGCTCTTCGAAGATACCCTTTATCGAGATCTCTCGGCTGAGAAGTAGAGATGGGCGATACCCCTCGATATATCGAAGCGTCCGATATTTGATATCGATATATCGATATTTTCCTGGCGATATTTTTGGCCACCAATATATCGATATACGATAATTTTTTGTCAATATCGGAGTATGAATTTGATTTCAATCCACCGAAATTTCTTTTCAACTCGACGAAGTAATTTATATAGCATGTGCACGTGTGCCCCCTACACTTTACTACAGAGTTTTGCCTTTGAGATGCTAATTCTGTACTCTCTTCAATATTTCACATAACCATTTTTTCGTAAGGTAAGTTATCGACGGAGTTTTTTCACCGAAATCTTCACATCACCATCTAAGTTCAACTGAGTCCAACGGTATGTGGATGGAGGACAATAATAGTTCGACAAATATTTGAGAAATAATTTAGAAAAACTTCCCCTGTACTCATCTCGATTTTTTCAGTATCAATTGATTAACAGAGACCATGGTTGAAGAAGCAGGTGAGTGAAATTTCCTTCACCTCTCCCTTGAAAATGTGTAGTTGACACTGAAGAATCCTAACCTCATAATTGGATTGCTCTATCCAGTAATTTCCAAAGCCATTTGATGGTTACAGAACGAGTTTTAGCTTATTTATTTTTTGCTTTGCTTTCAAAGACGACAATAAATGGGCCATCTATCTGAGAGTTAATGACGAAACTATTTACTGCAAGGCTGGAGTCTCTAAGATAGACATTCTTCGATTTAAGTGTAAGTATCTTGTTAATCTGTTCATATCATTAATGATGGGAGCTGAAATATGTGGTGTGGAGCTAATTCATAGGACCGATGAGTTACTGGCTCAATTGTCTGATAGATACCTCAAAAGGTTCTATTGTCTACTGAACCAGTTGTCTGGTGTGATGAATTAAAGTAGTACATACAGACTCAATAAATACAGGAAAATGGATTTAGAATGCCCAAAAAGATGTTCACTGATGATTGACAACTTTTCATATGACCCCTAACTTTAATGAGCGTAAATTATAAATCCATTGAATTATTTGTTGAATTATTCTTTCAAATAATAGTCTCCTATATGATCAACGTTTTGTTCATCCTCTCTTTAATAGTTCATAACAAATAAATCGATGTTAACGATGAATATCTTGGAAATGAAGCGAGATACAGAAATTATTATTGAAATCTCTTTTGTAACTGTCATTTCACTCTATAGCAAAGATCCCCATAAAAATTTCGCTTGCTTCATTTGCAAGATATTTGTCGATTATTGATCCAAAGCCACAAGCACTTATCCTAGTTTACCAAATCACGACAGAAATGGAACTGAGGATAATTCTTAGATTGGACATAGATTCTTTATTCATTTTTTCTGATTTTTTCGCATTTTTTCTAGATTTCAATTTTTGCCACAACCTGATATAGCTCATTTTCTCATAACGCTCTGTTATTTTGGTATTTCTTGATAATTATTATCAACAATACTACACTGAAGATTGCGCGCAAACCCAACCAGTATTTTTCTATTCTTAAATTTTTTCCAAATTTTAATTTTTGAAATTTGAGTTTTGTATGTACAACTTTAAATGTAATTTCTTCTACTCATCGTTGACTCATTCCATTTCCCGTAATTACAGATTCGACTTGGTGCTGGGAGTTCATACTCTCATTGTATGGTCCAGGAGGAGAAAAGTGGGAACCTGAGAGGAAAACAATAAACTTGTTGAGTGTCTCGGATGATGGGGATCACTTCGAGGATGTGAGGAAGCCGAGAGAATCTTATACTTCTACGTATACTGTCCTCGCTCCCCATGAAGACAGTGACTCTGGTACAGATTCTATAGCTTCACGGAGCACCTGCAGCCATCAATCTCGACAGAGCAAAGACTTTCCCAGCAAAGCAGCCTCTGCAAGTGGAACCCATGAGAGGATTACGCCATGTTCTGAGGCCCTTTCAGAGGAAGATGCTCCTGTTGTTGAAAAAGAGCCTTCAAAAGTTAAGAAAAAGAGTCTCGTTTGGACCTTTTTTGATAAACAAGATCTCACTCACGCTAAATGCCAGCTTTGTAATAAATTAATTGCACATTCTGGTGGAACAACCAATATGCATACTCATTTGAAGACGAGCCACCAGAAATTGTCAGTTGCTACGAAGATGAAAAACAACACGCCTGAGTCCAGTGGAGAGTCGACAGCTGACGATGAGCCATCATTCAAGAAGAGAAAACTGACTCCGAAGAATCACCTTCCTAGAATCGATGAGGCAATTGAGAGACAAAACTCTTTCGCACCAGGGGGGAAACAAGCAGACAGAATTACAAATGTTCTTCTCTAAAGAGCATTATGGAGAGACAGGGTTTCCAACAGTTCGTGAAAGTTACCTCTCCACATTACACGCCGCCCTCTCGAAGAACTCTCACCAGATTGCTTGATCATCGATACGATCATGCTAAACAATCTTACTGCCCAACTCTGCAGAAAGCCATTTGTTACACACTCACTTGTGACAACTGGATAGATTGCACTTTCCAGAGCTACCTGGGTGTTACTATTAACTATCTGACGGAAGATTTGAAGCTGGAGAATGCATGTTTGGGAGTTTTTCCACTGGATAAAAATCACACAGCTCAGTATCTATCAGACTGCTTCGAGAGTGTCATAGCTGATTTTGGTTTGGATAAAAACAAAATTATGGCCATCACGAGTGATGGAGCAGCCAACATCAGATCTGCTGTACAGAAAATCGTCAGCCCTGACAGACAAATTTGGTGTTTTACTCATTTTATTTCATACATTGTGCCCAAAGTTTTGAAAGCTATGGAACAACTGACCGAGTTGATAGATACAGTTCGACAATTCGTGGTGCCCTTCAAACAAAGTGTTGTAGCAGCTGATGAATTAAGGAAATTATAAAAGGATGATGGTAAAACGGACGGGACTGCCAAGAAGTTCAAGCTTGATTTTCCCACCAGATGGAATTCGCAATTTTACATGTTGGAGAGGTTTCTGGAGTTGGAGAAGTACCTACCTGGTGTCATTCGAAAGTGCCAAAAGGGACTGTTTCCGGCTCCGTTGACCCACAGCCAAATTGACACACTCCAGGAGCTTGTAGAAATTATGAGGCCTGTTGAATCGGTGATCAGGGAAATAAGTGGAAGTCACTATTCCACGTGCAGCGTAATTATTCGAATCGTTTCCTGTCTGACAAAATCAATCAGAGCCATGAAGCTCCTCACAGATGAAGGAATTATGTTCCAAAATAAATTACTAGAAAAAATCAACGAGAAGTTTGCGAATGTTGAAGATCACAAGCTCCTAGCGATTTCCACCATTTTGGACCCAAGATTTAAAAAACTGCACTTCGATCATGCCCTTGCGGTATCTCATGCTGTCGAAAGGATAAATAAAGAAATGAAGTCGATGGGTATTGAAGATAGCGAGAAGAAGAAAGCCTCTATATACAAGTCCGAGGATCCCAAGAGGTTCAGTTTGTGGAGGAGCCACGACGAATTGGTTGCAAAAACCACGGACGAGGCTACTAAGGATGAGCACTTGAACGACAAACTGCGACAATACCTCAAGGAACAACCTATTCCACGACACGATGACCCATTTAAACATTGGCAATCCCTTCGCCCTGCTTTCCCCACTGTTTACGAGGTGGCTATGCCTTACATAAGCATTATCAGCTCCTCTGTACCATCGGAAAGGATCTTCTCGGAGGCTGGCTACATTAAGACCCTTGAGAGAAATAGACTGACTGGTGAGCACGTCAATCATCTCCTATTCCTCGGAGATCTTCCAAGAGAAGAGTGGGACTTTTCATGAAATTGCTCGTATATCAATGTCTTATTTGTTTTTCTTCATTTTAATTTATGGTGACTTGTTTTCATGCAGCTGGACTGATATCCTGTTTGTTCTTTGAATTTTATACTTTTTACGAGACACACATTTATATTTGTTGTACTAACAAAGTGAGAAACAAAATGTGTCATTCGTGGTTCATGTATCGTTGTGAAATACATGGTGATCCGAAACCTCTGGTTTCCCTTGTGTTTATCCTTCGCATGACAACTGTCGATACTGTTTCTTGCTCTCTGGCTTGGAGGTTGGTACAGACTGTATCTATTTTTGTTAACCTTCCTGCATGAGCATGTATTCTTGATTCTAATAATGAAAATCCTCAGAGGTGAATAGTGTCATTAATCAATTGTGTTTATTCCGACAGGACGGTATCGAAGGGAGTCATTTCGAAAGGCTAACTGCGAAATAAGGACATCGACTCAGGGATGAAGTGTTAAAATCTCATAGAGTGTATTATTTCATCATCTCGATGACTTGTAATTGGGCCAGTGATACCAGATCATCAGAGCCAAAATTCCACGAATGAGATTTTCTTGTGTGACTCTTTGATCCTGTAGTGGTCTCGCACGGTTTTATTTCGAGCGAAGTTCATTTACCCGATAGAGAATAACGCAAATGTTAGAAATAAAACCGAAAAAAGTCTCTTGCAACGCGGCATAATTTTATTTATTTCAGATTTCATCGGACCCGATGCTCTCTCTGTCTCTGTCTCTCTCTCCCTCTCTCCCTCTCTCTCTCTGTCTCTCTCCCTCTCTCCCTGTCTCTCTCTCTGTCTCTCTCT
>NW_021680734.1:434256-434422 GCF_001412515.2 Diachasma alloeum
CTCTCCCTCTCTCCCTCTCTCTCTCTGTCTCTCTCCCTCTCTCCCTGTCTCTCTCTCTGTCTCTCTCTGTCTCCCTCTCTCCCTCTCGCTCTCTGTCTCTCTCTCTATCTCTCTCTCTCTGTCTCCCTCTCTCCCTCTCTCTCTCTGTCTCTCTCCCTCTCACCCT
>NW_021680734.1:434752-434905 GCF_001412515.2 Diachasma alloeum
CTCTCTCTCTCTCTCTCTCTCTCTCTCTCTCTGTCTCTCTCTCTCTCTCTCTCTCTGCCTCTCTCCCTCTCTCCCTCTCTCTCTCTCCCTCTGTCTCTCTCCCGCTCTCTCTCTCTTTCCCTCTCTCTCTCTCTCTCTCTCTCTCTCTCTCTC
>NW_021680735.1:0-568 GCF_001412515.2 Diachasma alloeum
ATCTAGTATAGGGTGTAGGAAGTGGAAAAACGCAATTCTGAGCCGCCCACCTTCCTCTAGGGAACCCAAATTTCCTCAGGAATCGAATGGAATAGGTTTTAAGGCTCTATCTCTCATAGTTTCCGAGATAATCGCGAAAAACGAAATCCCCAAAAAAAATTAATTCAATTTATCTAGTATAGGGTGTAGGACGTGGAAAAACGCAATTCTGAGCCGTCCATCTTCCTATAGGGAACCCAAATTTCCTCAGGAATCGAATGGAATAGGTTTTAAGGCTCTATCTCTCATAGTTTCCGAGATAATCGCGAAAAACGAAATCCCCAAAAAATAATTAATTTAATACATCTGTTATAGGGTGTAGGACGTGGAAAAACGCAATTCTGAGCCGTCCATCCTCCTATAGGGAACCCAAATTTCTTCAGGAATCGAATGGAATCGGTTTTAAGCATCTATCTCTCATAGATTCCGAGATAATCGCGAAATACGAAATCGCAAAAAAAAATCAATTTAAAAAAAAAATTAATTTAATTTATCTGGTATAGGGTGTAGGAAGTGGAAAAACGCAATT
>NW_021680735.1:725-4929 GCF_001412515.2 Diachasma alloeum
GGGAACCCAAAAGTGGTTTTAAGGCTCTATCTCTGATAGTTTCCGAGATAATCGCGAAAAACGAAATCCCCAAAAAAAATTAATTTACTTTATCTGGTATAGAGTGTAGGAAGTGGAAAACGCAATTCTGAGCCGTCCATCTGCTTATGGAGCACCCAAATTTCTTCAGGAATCGAATGGAATAGGTTTTCAGTCTCTATGTCTCATAGTTTCCGAGATAATCGCGGAAAACGAAATCCCCAAAAAAAATTAATTTACTTTATCTGGTATAGAGTGTAGGAAGTGGAAAACGCAATTCTGAGCCGTCCATCTGCTTATGGAGCACCCAAATTTCTTCAGGAATCGAATGGAATAGGTTTTCAGTCTCTATGTCTCATAGTTTCCGAGATAATCGCGGAAAACGAAATCCCCAAAAAAAATTAATTTACTTTATCTGGTATAGAGTGTAGGAAGTGGAAAACGCAATTCTGAGCCGTCCATCTGCTTATGGAGCACCCAAATTTCTTCAGGAATCGAATGGAATAGGTTTTCAGTCTCTATGTCTCATAGTTTCCGAGATAATCGCGGAAAACGAAATCCCCAAAAAAAATTAATTTACTTTATCTGGTATAGAGTGTAGGAAGTGGAAAACGCAATTCTGAGCCGTCCATCTGCTTATGGAGCACCCAAATTTCTTCAGGAATCGAATGGAATAGGTTTTCAGTCTCTATGTCTCATAGTTTCCGAGATAATCGCGGAAAACGAAATCCCCAAAAAAAATTAATTTACTTTATCTGGTATAGAGTGTAGGAAGTGGAAAACGCAATTCTGAGCCGTCCATCTGCTTATGGAGCACCCAAATTTCTTCAGGAATCGAATGGAATAGGTTTTCAGTCTCTATGTCTCATAGTTTCCGAGATAATCGCGGAAAACGAAATCCCCAAAAAAAATTAATTTACTTTATCTGGTATAGAGTGTAGGAAGTGGAAAACGCAATTCTGAGCCGTCCATCTGCTTATGGAGCACCCAAATTTCTTCAGGAATCGAATGGAATAGGTTTTCAGTCTCTATGTCTCATAGTTTCCGAGATAATCGCGGAAAACGAAATCCCCAAAAAAAATTAATTTACTTTATCTGGTATAGAGTGTAGGAAGTGGAAAACGCAATTCTGAGCCGTCCATCTGCTTATGGAGCACCCAAATTTCTTCAGGAATCGAATGGAATAGGTTTTCAGTCTCTATGTCTCATAGTTTCCGAGATAATCGCGGAAAACGAAATCCCCAAAAAAAATTAATTTACTTTATCTGGTATAGAGTGTAGGAAGTGGAAAACGCAATTCTGAGCCGTCCATCTGCTTATGGAGCACCCAAATTTCTTCAGGAATCGAATGGAATAGGTTTTCAGTCTCTATGTCTCATAGTTTCCGAGATAATCGCGGAAAACGAAATCCCCAAAAAAAATTAATTTACTTTATCTGGTATAGAGTGTAGGAAGTGGAAAACGCAATTCTGAGCCGTCCATCTGCTTATGGAGCACCCAAATTTCTTCAGGAATCGAATGGAATAGGTTTTCAGTCTCTATGTCTCATAGTTTCCGAGATAATCGCGGAAAACGAAATCCCCAAAAAAAATTAATTTACTTTATCTGGTATAGAGTGTAGGAAGTGGAAAACGCAATTCTGAGCCGTCCATCTGCTTATGGAGCACCCAAATTTCTTCAGGAATCGAATGGAATAGGTTTTCAGTCTCTATGTCTCATAGTTTCCGAGATAATCGCGGAAAACGAAATCCCCAAAAAAAATTAATTTACTTTATCTGGTATAGAGTGTAGGAAGTGGAAAACGCAATTCTGAGCCGTCCATCTGCTTATGGAGCACCCAAATTTCTTCAGGAATCGAATGGAATAGGTTTTCAGTCTCTATGTCTCATAGTTTCCGAGATAATCGCGGAAAACGAAATCCCCAAAAAAAATTAATTTACTTTATCTGGTATAGAGTGTAGGAAGTGGAAAACGCAATTCTGAGCCGTCCATCTGCTTATGGAGCACCCAAATTTCTTCAGGAATCGAATGGAATAGGTTTTCAGTCTCTATGTCTCATAGTTTCCGAGATAATCGCGGAAAACGAAATCCCCAAAAAAAATTAATTTACTTTATCTGGTATAGAGTGTAGGAAGTGGAAAACGCAATTCTGAGCCGTCCATCTGCTTATGGAGCACCCAAATTTCTTCAGGAATCGAATGGAATAGGTTTTCAGTCTCTATGTCTCATAGTTTCCGAGATAATCGCGGAAAACGAAATCCCCAAAAAAAATTAATTTACTTTATCTGGTATAGAGTGTAGGAAGTGGAAAACGCAATTCTGAGCCGTCCATCTGCTTATGGAGCACCCAAATTTCTTCAGGAATCGAATGGAATAGGTTTTCAGTCTCTATGTCTCATAGTTTCCGAGATAATCGCGGAAAACGAAATCCCCAAAAAAAATTAATTTACTTTATCTGGTATAGAGTGTAGGAAGTGGAAAACGCAATTCTGAGCCGTCCATCTGCTTATGGAGCACCCAAATTTCTTCAGGAATCGAATGGAATAGGTTTTCAGTCTCTATGTCTCATAGTTTCCGAGATAATCGCGGAAAACGAAATCCCCAAAAAAAATTAATTTACTTTATCTGGTATAGAGTGTAGGAAGTGGAAAACGCAATTCTGAGCCGTCCATCTGCTTATGGAGCACCCAAATTTCTTCAGGAATCGAATGGAATAGGTTTTCAGTCTCTATGTCTCATAGTTTCCGAGATAATCGCGGAAAACGAAATCCCCAAAAAAAATTAATTTACTTTATCTGGTATAGAGTGTAGGAAGTGGAAAACGCAATTCTGAGCCGTCCATCTGCTTATGGAGCACCCAAATTTCTTCAGGAATCGAATGGAATAGGTTTTCAGTCTCTATGTCTCATAGTTTCCGAGATAATCGCGGAAAACGAAATCCCCAAAAAAAATTAATTTACTTTATCTGGTATAGAGTGTAGGAAGTGGAAAACGCAATTCTGAGCCGTCCATCTGCTTATGGAGCACCCAAATTTCTTCAGGAATCGAATGGAATAGGTTTTCAGTCTCTATGTCTCATAGTTTCCGAGATAATCGCGAAAAACGAAATCCCCAAAAAAAAATTAATTTAATACATCTGCTATAGAGTGTAGGAAGTGGACAAACGCAATTCTGAGCCGTCCATCTACCTATGGGGAACCCAAATTTCCTCAGGAATCGAATGGAATAGGTTTTAAGGCTCTATCTCTCATAGTTTCCGAGATAATCCCGAAAAACGAAATCCCCAACAAAAATTAATCTAACTTATCTAGTATAGGGTGTAGGAAGTGGACAAACGCAATTCTGAGCCGTCCATCTGCCTATAGAGAACCCTAATTTCCTCAGGAATCGAATGGAATAGGTTTTAAGGCTCTATCTCTCATAGTTTCCGAGAAAATGGCGAAAAACGAACACGCCAAAAAAAATTAATTCAATTTATCTTGTATAGGGTGTCGGACGTGGAAAAACGCAATTCTGAGCCGCCCACCTTCCTATAGGGAACCCAAATTTCCTCAGGAATCGAATGGAATAGGTTTTAAGGCTCTATCTCTCATAGTTTCCGAGAAAATGGCGAAAAACGAACACGCCAAAAAAAATTAATTCAATTTATCTTGTATAGGGTGTCGGACGTGGAAAAACGCAATTCTGAGCCGTCCACCTTCCTATAGGGAACCCAAATTTCCTCAGGAATCGAATGGAATAGGTTTTAAGGCTCTATCTCTCATAGTTTCCGAGATAATCGCGAAAAACGATATCGCCAAAAAAAATTAATTTAATTTATCTTGTATAGGGTATAGGACGTGGAAAAACGCAATTCTGAGCCGCCCATCTGCCTGTAGGGAACCCAAATTCCCTCAGGAATCGAATGGAATAGGCTTTAAGGCTCTATCTCTTATAGTTTCCGAGATAATCGCGATAACGAAATCACCAAAAAATCCTGCCGTACTTTTGGACATTTGTACCAACACCTACTCGTCACTAAACACCAATAAAATTCAGAAAAACGTTTGTACCGTTTTTCTGAATAATCTACGNCTCCTATAGGAAACCCAAAATTGGTTTTAAGGTTCTATCTCTCATAGCTTCCGAGATAATCGCGAAAAACGAAATCCCCAAAAAAAATTAATTTAATTTATCTTGTATAGGG
>NW_021680735.1:5002-74602 GCF_001412515.2 Diachasma alloeum
TGTACCCACATCAAAACTTCACGAACTACATATGGAATCCATGACGATGATTTTACGGTTGATTAAAATGCAATCAGGTGATTTGATGAGAATAATAATAATAATAATAATAATAATGAATAATTTTCGTTGGTACAAACGAGTACTAACGATTTAGAAGCTATCTGTATGTTTTCCTGACGTCCTTCATACATTTAAGATTTTAGAAGCGGGTAAAGTATTGAAGGGGTTGATAAATGAAATGGAAAAATATAGTACATACAAGTACTATCCATGCTGAATCCTTGCTCATGAAAATTTTTTCCGTACCTTCATTTCCGACGCTGCACGATTTTTTCCGCACCCCTTACGTCTAGGGATGCGGGGTACAAACGAAAATGAATGTGGTACGTTCAGGTACTCACTGAGTACAATCGATACTATAAGAAAAAAAATCGATTTATCAAACTTCGACTCCAAGTTCACACAGCTGTGCATGTGGAGTTAGTTATGTGGAGTTAGATATAAGTTAGCTTAGAGGCAAGTACGGATAGGGAATTAGCCTGGGCTACCGCGTAGGTACTGGGACGGGTAGGTAAAAGACCACAACGGTCATACCATCTGGCACCGCCCAATTTTTACTAATGAAAATATTAATTAAGTTAAGAATAATAATTTTAGTTTCTAGTTATAACTTACCTCTTGTATCATATCCCACATCAACTCCATGTGGTAAACCCCCAACCTCAATTTTCCAACTTCACACCATTCAAAATCTGACAGTTTGGTTCAGATTCCACAATATTCCGCTATGGTTACACGGACAATTTTAGTTGAATCGAAATGCGAGGCCTGGTCATGGGTTATTGGAGTGAGACTTTTCATATGTTGAAGATCGATTATATAAATCTGAACACGAATAATTAGTGCAAAAAAAATTTTTTTTATTGTTCGTTTGCTCGAAAACGCTTAAACTGCTAAAAACGGTCCAGGGCCTCCAATTTTTGAGCTACGAAGGATTTTTTTTTCAGAATTTTCGGTAAAATATGTGGAATAACAATTACGACCTATGTTTTTTTTAATTCGCCTCTTAAATGGCTAAATTTGCTTTTTTTGTATTTTTTTACACAAATAGTTAATTTTTTTAGATGAAAAAAAAAGAAATTAGCTGTCTGGGAGTTGAATTCCAAAAAACTGGCTCGTAATTGTTGTTCCACACATTTTTCCGAAAATTTTGAAAAAAAAAAACTTTTTTAGCTCCAAAATTGGAGGCCCTGGACTGTTTTTAGCATTTTAAGCGTTTTCGGGCAAACGAGCAACAGAAAAATTTTTTTTTGCACTAATTATTCGGTTTTAGATCTATATAATCGATCTTCAACGTATGAAAAGTCTCACTCCAATAACCCACGACTTTTAAAACTCATAATAGTTTCCCCTGAAGAAAACGTGAAGGGCCGCATTACCTGGACTGTATCATCCCACCCACCAGAAGCAATCAATTGTGGAAAAGTCTTGTGAAATTTAGCTGCGAAGATTCTCATTCTATGAAACTTGTCTAATCTGTTCTCCATCATGCCCGTCATATCCCTCTGGTAGACGTGAATAATCTGTGATAAGACGTTAAACCTGAAGTGAAATGGCAATTTCAAGGTTCAGAAATCTCATGTACTTTTCCGGTTGAGGCGTCATAAAGTCTCAATGCAGCGTCCTTGCCACCGGAGACGAGATACTCTCCACCTGTGCTGATACTGATTGTGTTGACTTCATTTTCGGGTTCTAGTGTCATAATTATTTGGGACAATAATGTTAAGAGGTTTTAAAAGAATATTTGAGTCATTTCGCTGTGGACACAGCAAAAACGAATGTCTGAATTCCACATACCTTTTGTAGACTTTTTTCAGACACTAAAAAACGTATGGATGAAATAAAAATTTGTCTGAATTTCAGACGAACAGGTGCCTAAACCTCTTAAGGGGAGACTACTATGAGTTTTAAATGTCGCGGGCTATTGGAGTGAGATTTCTCATGCATTGAAGATCGATTGTATATGTCTCAAAATGAGTAATTAGTGCAAAAACATTAGTAGTTTATTGTTCGTTTGCCCCGCAGACGCTTAAAAGGTTAAAAATAGTCCAGGGCCTCCAATTTTTGAGTTACAGAGGTTTTTTTCAATATTTTCGAAAAAATGTGTACAATAACAATTATGAATTAGTTTTTTGAAATTCGACTCCTCCACCGCTAATTTCGTTTTGTTTAATATGAAAATTTGGACCATTCATGTAAAATAGGCAGAAAAATTATCCTCAAAATATTTAAAACATTCTCGATTCTTTCAGAAACATTTTTCGGGCTATTTTACATGAATGGTACAATTTTTTATTAAAAAAAAAACAGAAATTAGCTGTGTAGGAGTTGAATTTCAAAAAACTAATTTCAAAAAACTAAAACAAAAAAATTCGTAATTGGTATTGCACACATTTTTTCAAAAATTTTGATAAAAAAACACCTTTGTAGCTGAAAAATTGGAGGTCGTGGACTGATTTCAACATTTTAAGCGTCTGCGGGGCAAACGAACAATAAACAATGAATTTTTTTGCCCTAATTATTCGTCTTTAGATACATATAATCGACCTTCTCATTCCAATAGCCCGCGACTTTTAAAACTCATTAGAATAGGATAGTAGTCTCCCCTTAATTTATGTTTGAAATTCAGACAAATTTTCATTTTATTCAGACGTTTTTTAGTGTCTGAAAAATATCTACAAAAGGTGTGTGAAATTCAGACGTTCGTTTTTGCTGTGTAGTGGAAAAATCATGCTTCATGAAGCTGAAACTAGCGAGGACTTGTCTTCGGCGAATCTAGAGGTGTTCAAATGTTTTTAAGTAATGTACAAACTCTTTCGCACTTCAAAAACATTTGTACATATGATTATTTGACTAGTTTCATATTCATTCAGTTTCAGCTTCATTCTACCTTCAATGAATGTCGAACACTCATTGACATCGAGATTGCATATAAATATTTTGCCGCAAGCACTCGAGGCGTAGAGAATCGTCCCCTCTGTTGCATGAAATTGACAGCACATAATCGGAAGTGATTTAGCTGGGGCGAGTCTCAAGGTGGAGAACAGTTCTGCAGTCTCTCCCTTCCTTATCTAGAGATGAATGTTTAAAAAAATCATTTGTGATGATTGCACGAGATATTATAAAAATTCAACCAGGGGAGACTCCTAGACCCCACTGGACAATGTTGTCACAACTCTGAATCTTTAGTAGATACAGAATCAACGTTGATTCGGCGGACAAATTCGATTTTACCAAAAGTCTTGTTTAACAAATAATATTTAGGAAAGATATAAAGGCTATTTATGTTTCACTTTGCTGTTTTGTTGATTATGGGGTTTGGCAGAATCGAGAGAATCTTTAGTACCCAAAAAACACATTTAACCTGAATTCCACCATCGCCGAAAGCGGCAGCAATGACATCCCCTCTGGATGAGAATTTCGCGGAGTAAAGTCCATTAAACGTCTCTGGAAAATTTACTTCATGACATATTCTTCCTCTATGACGAGCGCTGGCAACATTTCGACGAGTTCTGTCAAGCCATGTGGCTCGTTGTGGTTCCCCCACGGAGGTGCTACGTTCCATGAAAAAATTGGGTAGGCCAACAGCACAATTTGTCGCACAATTTTCTGACTACATTCATCCTTGAAGAATAGAAGAAACTTTAAAACTTTAAGAAATTTCTCCGTTTTTTGGAGATAAAAACTCTAATTTGTCAATAACATTTTTTGTAAACTCTGAAAATTTTGACAATTCCGAAAATTTTGGAGACTCTCGAGGGAGAACGTCTGAATCAGTCATCCTCTGATGCCGTGAGCACAATGAATGGCATTTTCTGATGATGACTGTCTCTGCCTAACACACAGAGTTGCCTCTGCCGAACACAAATTGCTATAGGTTATCTTCCAGAAGAATATTCGTGGATTTTTGGAGTGAGGTCCAAGCATGTGAGTGGGAATTACGTAGAGTGGAGGTACCCTCGGAAGGATAAACTTCTACTGGATAGCCTATATGATGGTTGAACTGAGGAGATTGTGGTCCTAAAATTTACCCCCACTTTTCCCAATCCCCACTACAATCTTTGTCTCCCACCTCTGACACTCAGGGCTACAATCTGCTCAGTCCGACAGTGCGAGCAAACTGTAACAAAATACTGTCACATCCAACTATCACACTACAAAAAGTGGGTACTGAATTTCAATACCCAAAAGGTACTGAAAGTGACAATGATTGGAAAATCATTAATTGTTTTCTGAACTGAATAATTATCAGGGTAAAGGGGAGTGGGAATGGGTCAGAATTACAGGGATTTTTTATCTTTATCTTGAACCTTATTTCTGGCCCTCATCACCCTTATTCTTATTTTTTGATCCTTACATTTTGACTTTGG
The DNA here is from genome assembly GCF_001412515.2 of Diachasma alloeum. Lineage (NCBI taxonomy): Eukaryota > Metazoa > Arthropoda > Insecta > Hymenoptera > Braconidae > Diachasma > Diachasma alloeum. The sequence continues at coordinate 9,436 of NW_021680735.1, forward strand.
CATTTTGACCTTTATATTTTAACCCTTAGGTTTGACCTTTAGATTTTAACCTTTATATTTTGACCCTCAAAATTTCAAAATGTCTAATGTCAAATTTTGACATTTTTACATTCTGACATTTTGACGTAAGATATTGTCAAAATATAAGGGCCATGAAAATCACCAAGAAGGGACAGAAATGCCTCTAATTCTAACGTCCCCCCCCCCTCCGAAAATCATTCAATTAAAAAAACAATTAGATTTTTCAATTAATTTCACTTCTAGTACCCAAAAGGTACTGAAATTCAGGACCCACTTTTTGCGGTGCATGACCATCAGCCCCATTGATGCACCGATAAGCCGATGTACTTGGGATTTTATGATTTCACTAAGAGATCTTTTAGTGGGATTTTATGTTCGAGATCACTTCACGAGATGTATAAATTACTTGCAATTTCATGGACTCTTTTGGGATATTCTTCCATTGGTGGTGGGATGAAAAAATTGGCGGCGGGGGGTGGGATTTTATACATATTATCTTCATTGAATTTTGAAAATTAATAAAATAATTGATAATCGAAATTTTCAAGTGTCTATGAATAAATAACTCTAAATTTCACAAAAAGCATTTTCGATTAACCAAATAGTCGCCAATGTGAACTCAATTATTGATTGATAAAGTAATTCGCAATTGGACTATTCAATTCATAATTAATTTAATCATTCAATAATTGCCGAGTAATATCAACCAATTGACTTATTCAAAATTTAAATTTATTTAAAACTTATGATGACGCCTGTTCCTATCGCCGTCATAAACGATATAAGTTAAAAATAATGGGTTATTTCGATCGGGGTGGCAAGAGACTAAAACATGAGATGCCCTATTTTACAAATTTTATTCCTAGTATTTTTGAAATCCAATCAACTTGCAATTATTAAAATTTATTTATTTTCTGCATTTATTCAAATTGTCAGCTTACATATATTTTAAACTACTCTGCTGGCCAGCAATTATCATTAATTATCATTAATTATCTAACAAATTCTTATCTAACTTACTACTATTTCACCGAAACTTAAGCATACTCCTCTTGACCTCGAGCTTCACTCGAGGCCCAAGATTGCCCCTCACATTTTGGGGCTGCGTATATCCCCGAAATACATCAGCAGGTCCATACATGAAGACAATTGGGCCTGAAGCAGCGGAAACCTTCTGAGCGGGTCTCACGACTGACCGGACCATCCTGACCGGTCTGAAGAGGTCGTAAGCAAGCCTTTTCTCCCTCCTGAGATGGCGTCTGGCGGCTGCCCTCAATCGTGAGTCACCTCGACAGACTGAATGCCATCCACGGGATACTCGAGCTGCATTCAGAAGTGATCGAGAATCAAGCTGCCTGAAAATACACTGGGCCACTTCTACTGGGAGATTAGCAATTGGATCCATATTGGGTTTGCCAACACCAAAGAGGCGCATAAGCTTTCCAAAAAATTCCATGTTGCTACTACTCGAAGAAGTTGCAGAATGACCTCTGCTGAGAGTGTGCCACTATTTATACCGATACCCCCCCCCCTCTAACNACCTACCCCCCTCTCTGACCTCCCCCCCCTCTAGCCCACCCCACCCCTCAATGTGTCGACCAATCAGGAGTCCGCCAGCTCGACCAATAGAATTCCAGCATGACTGATTTCCCCAGGATAGTGAATTCTCAATGTAGACCTCCTTATTAGAGAAATCCAGGGGAAATATTTATTACTTTCTTCTATCTTTAATCTTCGGAACAATAATGAAAAATTCGGGTAATTAGAGTATATAACTACTCCAACAATTTTTTCGAGGAAACTGAATTAATTTGTCATTTGTTACCAAAAGAAATTGAAATGAACAAGAAAATTGAGTCGGACTCAATGAGGTAAATAACTTGAAGGGGGTTGACTGGGTCAAATTTCGACCTTGTGGGGTTCATACCAGCTGCGTCTTTGTCGCGAATCCTGGGTAATGCTAAGTGCTGGCGAAGCTTGATACTTTAAGGATGTTCTACACCCTTTCTGCCAAAATTCACGTTTTTTTAATTTTTCTGGCAAACTTATGATGGAATTGACGTGAAAAAATATAACGTTTTTGCGTTTTGTCATTATTTAATGACTGACGAAATTTTAAGGTGGTGCGAACATTTTCCTGCGTTTTCTCCAAACTTTTAAAAAGAATCACAAAACTGTAGAAAAAACGCATGAAAATTATCGCACCACTGCACAACTTCGTGAGCCATTAAAGAATGACAAACCACAAAATCGTTATATTTTTTCACGTCACTCCCATCGATAATTTGCCAGAAAAATGAAAACAACGTCAATTTTGGGTAAAAGGGTGTCGAACATCCTTAAGAACAATTTAAGAATAGTGCTTCACTACACGTTGAATTTAGATGAACACCTCATAATTGAAATTTTGTAAAAACTACTTTTAGAAGGAAAGCGTAGAATGGGAGGTCCCGTATATCTACATGAGCATACACGTTACTAAGTGTAATAGCTCAAGGAGGTTAAGTTCATTTACAGCAGCCAGTTTTCGACACAATATACGTCTAAATACTTCGAGATCACATAAAAAGCTTAATATTTACCTAACAGTATCCCAGAAAAATTGAAGTTGCCATATTAGCTACACTGAGAAAAAAAAATTCTAATATCTGAAACATATTTTGTTGAGACAAGTAATTTTTCTTCACCTGTTTCATTCTCCCAGGCATCTCAACTCACGTGGCCCGAGAAAGGTCTCATGCTTTAACATATTCTTGTTCTCAAGTATGATTTTGTCGTAAATGAACGCCCTCAAATCGCGTATAAGGACCCTCAATTTTCAAGTATTTATTGTTTTGCAGTTGCAATATTTCGATATGTAATACATTCATGATATAATGCGAAACGATAGTGATAAATGAGAATTCATTGGAGTTTCGTGAACGGCAAACATTCTAAAATTTAAACCATTGAAAATAATTTACTTCTCTCAAGTCAATATAGGCTATATATCAGAACATTTTTCTCTCAGTGTAATTACCAAAATTCGAATGAATATTAATGCTTATATTAATATACATTTGAGCCCTCAAAAATTATTATTTACATGTATGTGCGATGAAACTGATCGAAAATAAATTTTCAATTAACTATCATGAAAAATGTGTGAATAGAAAGATTAGAAAGAACTCAGCTACATGCAAGTTCTCTATTCAGAATAATGGAGAGAATCGACTCGTTTCGATCTTTCCTATGCTATTCTTGTTTATCATACCGGTTTGAACGGAGGTCAACCCAGAGATACGCAAAAATGACGGGAACATGACGAATTCTTGCCATGTGACAAAATTATGACCAATTTACTATCTAACGATGTTATTCCATCTCACTAGTGGCAGTATAACTTGGGATTCGCAGATATGGGCCCATGGTTTTATGGTGATAAGATATTTAGTTGACTGTCAAACATGCATTCAATGTATTCAAATCCAAATTAATAATTGGAAATACGAATTATTACTAAATGTGACAAAATTTTAGGACGCGAAAAATTCATGACTGCACGGAGAGAAATGTTCAGTAATATTTACGGAACTCACAGTTCGTTCACAGATTACGGAATCGACTCAGAAAATTTAAGTGACGGTATCGTAATTTTTCACAGGAGATTCAGGTAAAAATTACGGACCGCTCTGGAAAAATTCCGTGATTTTAGCTAAAAATTACGTGACAGTTCCGCAAAATTTCCTACAACTACATTTCGCTTCGGAATTACGGAAAAGATACGTAATTTTTATTAAATATTTCTCTCCGTGTGTCAGTTTATATCTAGCTAGTTGGAACAGAATTGCAGGCCCTCATCAAAAAATATATTTAAAAAATATGAATGCGGCGAATTTAAGATATTTTTTAAATATATTTTTCAAAATATAAATTTTTTCGTGTGAGGGGGAGGAGAATATGATCGAAAATATGACGTAAGAAAAATAACGGTCACGTGTTCCTGTTCCAACTTCGGCGATTAAAAACATTTTCCGTTTAGAATATACGGAATGCCATCAAGACCAACGAAATGAACAAAACTTGAAACTGATGATGGACATTCTTTCCGTGCAGACAGCCACAATTATTTTTCACCTTTGTCGTGAACATATCTTTATACGGTATCAATTTCCCTTCCTTCATGACTCTTGTCAACCAGTGAGCAGAAAGCTTGAGAGTTCTTGTGCGATTAGGATCTTTGAAATCTACGTGTACTAGTCCGAACGGTTCCCTGTGAATGAAAAAAGAACATCAGTATCATTGGGCATTCATATGAGATAAAGTAAACCTTCCATAACTGCTCGACTCTATAAACGTAATTAACGATTTCGCCGTAAATTACGGTTATATAAATGTAACTTACGATTTCGTATTCGTAAATTACGATGATTTTTTTCCGGATTTTACGTTTACTTATCCGTAATTAACGACGAAGAAAAAAAATTATGTAAACCGTAAAATACGCTGTTTTTTCGTACATTTAAATGCCCCCTCGGGCATGTGAATCAGTGAATAGGCTGGTCAAATACAGTGAGAATGAATTGGATATTTTCACATCACCACTCCGAGATTGTGGCTACAGCGCACAATTTTCTGAAATCGACATGACCCAAAAAATCATAACTTACCTATAGTGTTACCTATAGTAAATGTTACACCTTAGTTATGGCTCCATCCATGTATTTATATGGGGTATTCCATGTGAACTCACCCAGGTCAAAACCCTCACCAGCGCCAATCACATTGCCTATTTTTCCTGTGGTTGTATATGGAAAAATATGACTTCTCAAATTTTTTGAGACTTTTTGAGGCATACTGTGGGCAGCCATGTTTTTTTGAAAGTTTTATCTTCAAATGCCTGTAACTTCTGTAAAAATCAACCGATTTGAGTTTTTTTTACAAAATGTGTGTCTTCGAACATACTTTCCATATAAAAATATGCCCATTTTTTTCAATTCGTTCTTCCATCAATTTCCTCAGAAAAACCTCAAAAAACTTCAAAAAACGAGTCGTTTTCAAAGTTGGACCCTTTTTAAATTTTTCAAAAAATGTCAGTGAATACATATATTCGACCAAAATAAAATTTTTCACCAAAGGCAAAGTGGGATCTCTATTAGAACACACCAGTCGGAAAGATTTATTGTTAACGAATTTTCAAAAAATCATCAAATTGTTCCAGATTCGAATATAATGCAGTGATTCTTCAGGCGGTAAATTCAAATAATGCTTCTGCGTTCAAATGCGAAAAGAATTTTGAAATTTTTGAAATTTTTCATCCCGGATTCATATATTCAAATTGGAAATGACGGCCACGGAATGGGAAGCCCACTTTGGCCTTTGGTGAAAAATTTTGTTTTGGTCCAATATATTCACTGAATTTTTTTGAAAAATATAAAAAGGGTCCAACTTTTAAAACGACTCGTTTTTTGAAGTTTTTCTGAGGAAATCGATGGAAGAACGAATTGAAAAAAATTGGCATATTTTTATATGGAAAATGTGTTCGAAGACGCACATTTTGGGAAAAAACCTCAAATCGGTTAATTTTTACGGAAGTTACAGGTATTTGAAGATAAAACTTGCAAAAAAACATGGCTATCCACAGGATGCCTCAAAAAATCTGAAAAAATTGGAAAAGTCATATTTTTCCATATACAACCACAGGAAAAATCGGCAATATGATTGGCGATGGTGAGGGTTTTGACCTGGGTGAGTTCACATGGAATACCCCATATGTATTTCAAAACCTCTAAATCTACTGTTTTTTTCTGTGTGGGCTTAAAATCCGGGAAGGACAGACAAGAAAATTCTCATCCTTACCCTTGGGGAAAATAAACCAGGGTAAAACCGTCTGGCGACGCCTATGTAACAAAAGTATTGGGTAACAGTTGAGAGAGACCGGAGTGAGATGGACGGAAGTTACTTTGGGAGGAATAGCCGGGGTCGGACAATGGGTTTTACGCCCCTTTAACAGTAACCAAGCCAAGGATCGGAATAGAATAGAATAAAATAGAATATAATCGTAAACATTTATGGAGGCGAGCACCCGTTATCGAGGGATCACTTTACTCTAGATATCAGTCTATTCAGTATCATTTCGACTACTGACCAGTTTTCAATTAATATCTCGGAATCTAAGGGAGATAGCAAAATTGTTGTTATAGCCTTTTTTGTGGAGTCGATTGACTGCTACAACAAATGTAATTACGAAAATTTCGCTATCTCCCTTAGATTACACGGACGAAAAAATTTAATAGAAAAACCTATCGAATTCGTTAGAAAATTCTATTGAATTTCTATTGAACTGCTCTATTAATTTTTGGTCGATTCTATTGAAATGTTCAATAGAAAATATTCAGTAGAAAAAGTCAATAGAATTCAATTTTTCTATACAATTTATTCTATTGACATATTTTCTATGGAATTTCCTCGGCTCAAATTTTCTAAATTTTTTCGTTTGATTTTCTTGATGAGAAGAAAAGAAAAATAGAATGAAAAAAACTTGAAAAATTTGAGTCGAGCAAATTCTATAGAAAATATATGAAAAGAATAAGTTATATAGAAAAATCGAATTCTGTTGACTTTTTCTATTGAATGTTTTGTATTGACCATGTCAATAGAATCAACCAAAAACTAATAGAAATTCAATAGAATTTTCTAACGAATTCGATAGGTTTTTGTATTAAATTTTTCCGTGCGTGTATTCTTCAAAAACTCAACTGGGAGATAAGTCGACTTAAACCCTTTTACCACTGCGCTACTGATTTATACTTACGAGTATCCAGAATACCACTCAAAATTATCGAGCAGACTCCAAACAGTGTATGACCTCACATCGCAACCATCACGAATAGCCAACAACACTTCCTTCATGAAAGAATACAAAAACGAAAGTCTATCGGTGTCATTGATTCCAGAATTTGCTGCCATTCCGTTCTCTAAGATGTAAACTGGCGGATTATTGTAAGACAATTTTATTTCCCTCAGAACCGCTCCGATACCTTTAGGGAATATCTGTGAGTGGACAATGTGATTAATTTTTGGAGGAAATTGTCTGGTACAATGGAAGTTTCAGCGTCAGTTACTTACGGAAAATCCGGAGGTAGTGTACTTCCAGTCAGAGTTATCACTTTTGTTGAGACCTGTATCATCGTACCATCGTCCATCATATTTGGAAGCTGGTGCAACCATGTATGACACGTAATGATTCAAACCAAGGTAATCAGCCGATCCTCTAGATTAGATTGTAAATATGAATAACACAATAATCAGGGAGAAATGGAATAAAAAAATTCTAATCTTAGATTTTGCATACATGAGCATTTTGCAAACAACCGAAAGATGCAGGAATTAACTCTTCAGAGTCAGACTTTTGGCAATCAAGAACAGATTATTGAACTCTGAATCGGAGTTGTGAATATGACCTTCATTTTGCTTTCGAATGGAAGCATTGTATGCGTCAAACCTAAAATTTCCACTTTTCTGTCTCAGGATAACTAATTTTGGCCTTAGGAGTTCGAATATGCTATTTTCGTCATTTGTGCCTAAAGTGAAATTAGAAGAATCGAATTCTATTGGATTTTTCTCTAGAATAATTTCTATTGAAAATTTTTATAGAATCAGCCAAATTAGAAGAATCAGTGAAATTATAAGAATCGAATTCTATTGGATTTTTCTCTAGAATAATTTCCATTGAAAATTTTGATAGAATCAGCCAAAAACTATTAGAAAGTTCAATAAAAATCTAATAATTGTCTAGCGACAATTGTCTAGCGAATTCGCTACGATTTTCTATTAAATTTTTTCTTGCGTGAGGATTCGACGCTCAGCCGATGATTTAGTCATGTGTCAAGGAATGTCGTGTTTGCGTCTGTCACATGTTTATGACAAGTCATAAAATTTTCATATAATAAAACCCATTGATGACTCACTTGATGTACTTTACCCATTCAGCCGAAAATTCTGGTAATCTTGAAGACGCCAACCCTTCAATTTTACTATTCTCAGCAATTCTCTGTTTCATGACTGCCGGATAGTCTCCCTGCTTTGAGAATATAGGATGCATTATCCACCCAGTCTCAAAGTCAAATGCAATTTTTTCACTTTCCGTATCACTGGGAGACAGTGGCAGATGATGAGCGCCGTGTACGATTAGTCCAACTTGGCCGCCTTGCGTTGATCGAAATTCGTCGTTGTAAATATGATAGGCACGTGCATGTGCTTTCAGTAGATTATGTACACAACTATAACGGATTGTATACGCTACTCGATATGAAACATTGCAAATACATGATCTTCAATGGTTTCCAAATACTTTACGTCGGACACGGAGAGAAAAGTTGAATAAGTACTAGCTTCAAGTGGGCAATGATCAGAGGTTTATAAATTGTAAATAGATTAGTAATCGATTTATATACTTTACATGGACGATGCGAATTGCTGCCATTACGAATTGCGCGCGATAGCTCCGTTGTAACGCGTTAGGTTGCGAATCAGTAGGTTGTAGGTTCGAACCCCCTCCGATGGAAAAATTTAATTTCTGCTAATCGTTTTTTTCAGGTAGGGCTGCGATAATAATAGACAGAAAATCATCATTTCAACTTATAAACTTTGATGATCAAAAGACTTTAAATGGTTAGATCGCACCATTCTACCCGGCCGGGATTTGAAATCGGGACCTTTCGCATGTGAGGCAACGAACTTACCCACTGCGCCAAGCCACCGGCACAAACTTATAAACTGAGTAATTAACTATTTTAAAAAATTACATGGTAACGTTGGATATATATTGCCTCTAAATTCTCATATATGATCAACATTCGTGCGATATATGTACATGCAAATTTAATCCTTCGTTACTCGCCTCCACGGCACCGCGCCGGTGAAATTCGATTTTTTAGTCAAAAAAAAACTCATTAAAAAATATTAAAAAAATTGTATGCCTCACTGATTTTATCTAAAGGCATATTCTGCCATTTCTAACCACGGTCAAAGCCCCTGATTAGAGAAAATTCACTCCTATGTTAACTGGAAATAAAAAATACGGCGCCATGCCGCGACGCGACTGTTCGTGTCATGGAAGTATTTCACACGACGTTGCCACACTTGTGGCTGCTGGGGCTGCTAGGAGATCAGCGAGTCCACTCTCCGAATGAATTGTGGCAACGGCGCGCTTAGATTTACATTACGGCGCGGCGCCGCGATGCGTGTAACCAAGTCGGGCAGTTTCACGCGAGTAACAAAGGGTTAATATTCGTACATATATATCGCATATATACAGAGTCCATGATTACATATTTTTTTGATGGATAGAAATCGGCCAGAAATGGTGTATAGCATTTATATATATTGGGTTGGAGAAAAAGTAATTTCGGTTCTTCCTAATAGATGGCATTAAAGTTGTATATCTCTAGTAATGCTTATTCAATGAGGCCATACTATAGCATGTTTCGAAGTTTACAGTCTATAGAACATCCTAAAGTACAAAGTAGCGTCATTCGTTTACTCATTCAAAAATTATTGCGCTTTCACACAGAAGATTCCAGAAGGCCACTTTCATCACATTTTGCTTTTTTACTTCCGAAAAGGAAAAACTGCAGCGCAGGTTCATCGAAAATTGTGTAGTATTTATGGTGATGAGTGCTTAAGTGAACGCCAGTGTCAGAATTGGTTTGCTCGATTTCGTTCCGGAAACTTCGATCTTAAAGATGAACCTCGCCCTGGTCGGCCAACCGTTGAAAAAGTCGATGAAATTCTTAATGAAATCGAGGTAGACCGACATATTTCATCTCACGACATTGCTACGAAACTAAATGTCGATCATAAAACAGTTTTGAACCATTTACATAAGACTAGATACCAAAAGAAGCTCAATACTTGGGGTCCACATGAATTAACGTCGAAAAATTTAATGGACCGAGTTTCCATTTGTGAATCCCTGCTGAAACGAAACGAAATCGAGCCATTTTTGAAACAAATGATTACGGGCGATGACAAGTGGATCACGTACGAGAATAATGTGCGAAAGAGATCGTGGTTAAAGCCCGGAGGAGCTTCACAAACAGTTGCGATGCCCGTATTGACGCCAAGGAAGGTGATGCTGAGTGTTTGGTGGGATTGGAAGGGTATTGTTCATCATGAGCTGCTCGAACCTGGCCAAACCATTAATTCGACTGTCTACTGTCAACAACTAATGCGACTGAAGCAGACGATTGAAAAAAAAACGGCCAGAATTGATCAATACGAAAGGCGTCGTCTTCCACCACGACAATGCTAGACCGCACATATCTTTAGTGACTCGTCAAAAACTGAGAGTTTGGCTGGAAAGTTTTGATGCATCCACCGTATAGCCCTGATCTTGCCCCGTCGGACTATCATTTGTTCCGGTCTCTGCAAAACTCTCTTAATGGTGTAAAACTGGGTTCAAAAGAGGCTTGTGAAAATCACTTGGTTCAGTTTTTTGCCCAAAAACCTCAGAAGTTCTACAGTTGCGGAATTATGGTTTTACCAGAAAAGTGGCAAAAGGTCATCGATCAGAACGGCACATATATCATTGATTAGTGTTTAAAATTTATATTAACAAATTCACTTTGAAAAACATGAAAAAAACCGAAATTGCTTTTTCCCCAACCCATACAATATATGCTTAATATCTGTGTCATATATACATAAGACTTATTTATAAATGTTTAGTAATTTTCTCAAGTGGGGGTTTAGTACATTTTCTCAAGTCAGCGGAGAAAAATTCACTACTTTTTCGCATTTTTTGTCCCGATATACGCTAAAAAAGACCTAGCAATGGATTCTGCGCCACGATTACATGACTTGTTTGGTAATTTCTCTCCAACTTTTTTCTCCGTGTAAATTCAAAACATAGAAGGAACGCTGTAGACTTACCTGTGTTTACTTTAGTCTCATTCACATAGAAATTCTCTTCGCAGTAGATATTCAACTCATTGATAGTAGTCCAGAATTTAACTTTTGGTCCGAGCTCTCGGAATATAACTCTGGCATAGTCAGCAAAATATTCAACCATCGACTCATTAGTCCATCCCCCTGTCTTGTCAATCAAGGATTGCACATCGTCAAAATGAAATATCGTCACGAATGGGACTATTCCATTGGCAATTAGTTCGTCAATTAGATTCTTATAATACTGAATTCCATCTTTACTAATTTTGTCCGGGGATCCACTCGGCAAAACTCGTGACCAACTTATAGAGAACCGATAATGATTCAACTGTGAGAATGAATATTAGTCTTGTATCTCATTTTTTTTGTGGAGAGCAATAGCTGAGGAATACTCACACCAATATTCTTCATTAATTGTACGTCTTGTTTATACTTGTGGTAACAATCAGCCGCTACATCTCCACTGTCTCCACCACCGTAATAGGATGCATTTGTATGGACTCGTCGATCCCATACACTTTCAGATTTATCACTCACATTCCATGCACCTTCGACTTGATAAGCTGCTGTTGCAGCGCCGATTGAAAGACCTTTAGGAATTCTTAGATAACTCTCGTCTACTGCAAATATTTGGCTGCAAAAAAAACATTTATCCAAGTAAAATAGCTGATCCAAGAATAATAAAGAAAATTAGCAAAATATTAGGGCCGCGCACGAGATCCAGACGAGACTTAACTTTGAAAAGATCCTCTCGTTCTAGAAAAACATGGAAATTTTTGCGACTATCTCAGTCTCAAACAGGGATAGCCGTATCCATAAATTATAATTACCGTGAAATTAGCAAATGGTCAATTAGTTAATATCACTCTTAAATTTTAATTATTGAAGTAATCATCAATTTAAATATTCAAATTCCGAATTATTCATTAATTAGTAATTTAGTTGGGAAAATTGACGATTATTTGGATAATCGGAAATCCGTTATGACAAATTTAGTATTATTTATTTTAATAGAAAATTGACAGATCCATATTATTATATATTTAATTCATCATCAATTGGAAATTAATATTATCAATCATTTTACTATTTTTTAATTTCGATTGGTATATTTAAACCTTGATCAATGTAGTTTCTAGTCATTCTGTGGGTGGATTTCTTATACTCACAGAACAAGGCGAACAATCTCAGACCACTATATATTTAGTTATCGATGCTCACGCATCGACGTTTTACCTCGTGAAGTATAAAATTTGAACTGCCACAATGAAAGCCGTCATGTCGATCGCAGAATTCAATGACCCTCAACGTTTGAATGCATCTGACACTTAGACCGGAGATTGAATGATTGAAATCCTTTTATTCGCAACTCAGTCAAGATAAAAAATGTGATCTCTTATCAGCATATTATCATTGCCGTATATCTGTTAATGATTGCTATGCATAAACCTGCACAATACAGTGCAGTAATAGGTGTCTCAATATTTAGACACTTTTGTAGACATCTTTCAGACGTTTTATAGGCTTCTGAATTTGTGACATGAGTTCCCCCACCCCCTTAAATCCCCTTAACAAAGTTTTTCGAGAAGTACGTTTTTACTGATATCCAGAAACTTGTGGCTTGAAAATTTTCAAGAGCAAAATATTTTGCACTGGTCCTAAAGATGATGACAATTTCTTGATGATAAGAAAACGATTTCTCGTACCAAGTAAAATTGAATTAATTCATTCAATAGTTTTTTACCCCCATCGAAAAATTTATAAAAAATATACATAATTTGGGCCAATTCCATATCTTTTTCAAATTTATAAAACAAAGAAAAAATTTGAAAAAATTGAATTTAAAAAAAATTATAAAACACATTGCATTTTTTTTTTCTATATATTCTTTATAAATACATTACATATATACATACATACATTACATTACATTGCATATGTGTTTTTCACATAAATTAGGCCAATCTAAGATATTTTTTAATATATTTTTCAAAAGATAAATTTTTTCATGTGGGTAGGCTCAATTCTGAAATATTTTAATGTAAATACCACTTCAATTGATCTGAGAACTCGTTTTTTTTATATGAACCAATTGCCTTCATCTTTCGGATCAATATATAAAATTTCTTGAAGTAAGATTTTTTGTCTTAGTGTGAGATATTGTGCGCTTGGTAATTTTCGAGCCATGATTTTTTTTATACAAGTAAAGATGTACTTTTCAAAAAACTTATGTCTTCTTTTGTCGACGATATATGTGGAGGTGCAGACTCTATGATTAGCTCATAGAAACCGCTCGTATTTTGCCCATTGCTCGAATATTCCACAAAAACCAGATCCGGTATCGAACATTTAGGTGTAGTTGGAGCAACATGAAAAGCGATGTTAAGAATCTTAAAAAACCCATTAACAGTTGCGTCACCGTTTCCAATACTGGCGGCAGTCAATCACAACGTGATTGGCTGAAGTATACTGTTAAAAAATTTTTGTCTGAATTTTCCAGTGCAATTCCACTCAAATTTCAGGAAATCTTGTCATTGGAAATTCAGAATTTCGTAGAAGAATCGAACAGAACTGTAAATTTCCGTTCCATTTTTCCCTGAAAATGAATAGAAAACCAGAAAATTCTGGTAAATATATTCATGAATTTTCAGGACAGTGACATTGAATGCGATTTAGGGGGAAAAAATCATGAAATTTCAGATTTCACTGAAAATTCAATGCAATTTGACACTGAATATTCATATTAGATTGGACATTCAAATAAATTAAGGAATTCTCGTCTTTATGCCCCTTAAAATTCTGGAATTTTACTGAATTTTCAGTGAAACCTGAAATTTCATAATTTTTCTCCCCTAAATCGCATTCAGTGTCACTGTCCTGAAAATTGGTAGTTAACTGTCCATGAAATTTTTTTTTTTCTAACAGTATATTGAAAAATTTTAACGTTCACCATTTGAGAGTCTTCTATCAAAATTTAAACATTTTTATACCATTGAATTCCTAATTTTCTATTCTATATCCTTCTGAAATTTGTAAGCAAGATACGCTGACATCACCTTGCATGAGAACACTAGGGACTTATTTTAGAACTGAATTTCAATGTCGAACTTTATGACCCAGTTCTTTGCTGACAATATCTCTGAAAACACTGGTTTATATTTCTTTATTGAAGTCCTAATCTGGAATAAGGTTTGATGTATTTTTGCTCAATTTTGGTTCCACATGTGCAGATATTTTATCACATTTTATATGGGGAGAAATGGGGGCAAGAACGACATCGAATCTTTCACCGGATTAACAGTTAAATAAGGAAACTTGTATTAATCTCTCTTGTATCATTGCCAATTAAGGTATGCGGTATTATAATTATATTTACATCGAACGGATTGACGAGTCCATCTGAAAAATATGAGCCAAGTACATGATTGAAATTTATCTTATATTTCACATTCAATCAATTACAATTGACTTTGCCATCAATCAATATTATCACAAATTTTCTTTCTTCGCTTGGAAAAAATGAAAAGTGAGTAAATATTCGTGAGGTAAAGGGGAATAAAAACTCTCTCATGACCTCAAATACTGTCCACTGATTGGCTGGAATTAGAGTGGGAAAGATAATGATGAACGTAGGAAACAAAAGTCGCTAATTGGCAAATATGATTGGCACTGTATCTAACTAATCTTCATTATCTCCAGATTGGTATCAATTTTCTGCCCTCCATGACGGCTTTCATCCAATAGCTAGATAACTTCGGAGTTCTTGTACGATTAGGATGATTGAAATCTACGTGGATGAGTCCGAAACGTTGCCTAAAAATATTAAAATGAATCGGTAAGAGTTTCAAGGAATTGTCACGCTGCAACTGAGAACAATAAAGTTTTTTGAGAAGTACGCCTTTACTCGTATCAAGAAAATTATGACTTGAAAATTTTTAAGAGCAAAATATCTTGCACTAAGAAAACAAAACTTTCGTCAAGAAATTTTTGTACTTGCTCTAAAGACGCGGACATATTCTTGATAACAAGAAATTTCTCATACCAAGTAAAAATGAATTAATTCAGTTAACAGTTTTTTAGCCTTAATTCTAAAATATTTTAATGCAAAAAACACTTGAATTGATTTGATTTGTTGTTTTGTTGATATGAACTAATCCATCCAAATTGCCCTCATTTTCGGAACAGGTATAAAATTTCCCATTTTTTAACATTTTTAATCGCTCATATAAAGTTATTTAACTTTGAGGATTTGAGAATTCGCCGCCGTGTTATTTAGGCTTTAGCGTTACCGAATTCACTCTACCCTCCCCGGACGCATTTAGCGAGTTTCCGGCAACGGTCTATAGTGTTTTTTCATGAAAACTGAACATTTTTCACTGTCATAGTACCAAAGGTCCTCCACAACCTTGATAATAAAAGGCACCACCATTCAACTGCTAGCCATATCAATCTAATGATCTATAATGCACGAAAATCAGGAAAACAATTTTGACTTATGAGATACTCTTAACACTAGCCATGTAAGTTCTAATATTCGTACTCTGTTGCGTGATTTACATTTTGGTGTATTCTTTTAGCTGTTTATTTAACGCGTTCATCCAACAATTTTTATCAGTTGATAAATAAACATCATAAAAGAAAAGTTTCCGGTAACGTCGCGTCATGGGTAATTTCATTTAATCTGGGAAAAAATGATTCATCTGTCCGAAATAATTTGTTTTCTTTAGGAATTTTGGGAAATATGTTGTTCTAAAAACTACTATAATTTTTTAGACACTTCAATGGACAATTAAAGAAGAACGACGCACGGCGGAATTTCCCTCGTAGGGTGACCAATCTAGGGTTAAAAACCCTTCTTCTGTGCTAATAGGTATGTACACCAAGAAGAAAAATATTTTTGCCAAATATTCATTTACTTGAGAGAAGTATTTATTTTTTCAATACCCTATTTTTCCAGCCGATGCATTCCCAGGCAATCCTCATTAGGTTTCAATTATAATAATTGTATTGCTCTAGAAGATGATCATATTAGTTATGATCTCGACTGAACTCCCTCAATAATTATGAACATTGAAAAATTAATCGAAATCCCCTCAAGAAAATAAGAAATTTAGGAAAAATGAATAATCATTGGAGGAGTTAATCCAAGCTCAAGTGCAACATAGTCATCCTCTAGAGCAACATGATCGTCACAATTGAAACCTAATCAGGCTCGCCTGGGAACGACTCGATTAGTGAAATACGATTTTGAAGAAATAAATGCTTCTCTGCAGTAAATGAATATTTGGCATAAATAATTTTTGTTCTCAGTGTGTTGTTTTAGATTGAAGATAACAAGGGTTTGGTGGCTTTTTAGATGTACAATATAAATGGGTTTTGATTGAATCTTTGTTGTATAGATGGAATTAAATCGCCCTGACGAGGAGAATATTTATTTCCTTCGCTTATTAATTGTTAACTTTGCTAATGATGACTGCATAATGGCCTAAGGAAGGAGATTTTTTGAATAAGTATAAAATCTCTTGGATAAGATGGTTAAGATTTCAGATTTGTTTTTCTCAGTGTGAGATATTGTACGCTTGGTAATTTTCGAGCCATGAATTTCTTGATACAATTCAGTAGCGAAGTGGTAGAACGGTATAAGTCAATTTTTACTATTGACCAGTTTTCAATGAATATCTCGGAATCTAAGGAAGATAGAAAAATTTTTGTTATAAACTTTTTTGTAGAGCCGACTGAGAGCTACAACAAATGTAATTACGAGAATTTCGCTATCTCCCTTAGATTCCAAAATATTCCTGAAAAACTCAACGGGGAGATGAGTCGACTTAAACCGCTTTACCACTTCGTTGAATTAATGAATTAATGACGTACTTCTCAAAAAACTCTTGTCTTCTCACTGTGAGAGTTCATCCACTCACGTGTATCCAGCGACCCACTCGAAGCTATCCAACAGACTCCAAACCGCGTACGACCGAATATCGCAGCCATCATTGAGAGCTGACATCACTTCCTTCATGTAGAAATGCAAATGGTAAATCCTGTCGGTGTCATTGAATGTTGCACCCTCCGCCATTCCATTCTCCAAGATATAGACTGGTGGATTATAATACTCATCTCTTATCTGTCTGAGAACTGCTCCGATACCTTCAGGGTATATCTGTGAATGGAAAAGAAGCACCAGGTTTAAAGTACGAGTAAACTCCAGTTGTGTCTTTGAGTGTATCGAGGAAAAATACATTCGAAGAGTCGAAAAAATATTATTCACCATCGATCATTTTTCCCATGAATTCTAACTTTGATGAGTATAAGCAATTGATCCTCAAGTTCATTCTTCAATTTAGTACACTGAGACTTGTGCCAAAAAAACTATTTCTTTAAAATTATCAAAAAAGGATTTTTTCATGCCGAAAATTGATTTAGTAGTTCCTAAAAAATACTTTTCTCTGTACAAACAAAAAATGACATTGTTCAATAAAAATGAATGAAACTAAAAAATGAATTATTTATTGCAAAAGTTTCACACCGACAACAATTTTCGTATTTAGCATAGAATTTTTTTTGATTTTTTGAGATTTTTTCAAGTTTGAACACAAAGTCAACCGGAATGTTTCTATTCATATTAATTTTCGTTTAGAAAATGAGATGTTGAAAACAAGTTACTCACTCTAGTGCCTGAGGTAGTCAACTGGGTTCTCCTGAGGCCTAAATCATCGTACCATCTCCCATTTCTTTTGGGAACTCGCTCAACCACGGAAGTTACGAAATGATTGATACCCAAGTAGTCAGAAGATCCTCTAGATTGCGGTTATGATCGAGAATAATGTCATAATAAGAATATTCATTACTGATGGGCCAATACGCTAAGCGAATATCTCTCTGTATTATAAAAATCCAAATCGACGTCTGGTGATGAAAATAGGGTACTCGAAATTAAGACTCCAAAATTAAGGCTCAGAAATGATGGCTCAGAAATGAAAGGTCAAAAACCAAGGGTTAGAAACTAAGGGTCACCAGGGTCAGAATAAGGTTCACGAGGGTCAGAATAAGGGTCGCAAGGGTCAGCTTAAGAGTCACAAGGGTCAAAATAAGGACCACGAAGTTCAGAATAAAGGTCGCAAGGGTCAGAATAAGGTTCCCGAGGGTCAGATTAAGGGTCACAAAGGACAGAATAAGGGTCCAAGTAAGGGTCATAGGTTTCATATCGGGCCGTATTGGTTAGAATACGGGTCACGACGGTCTGAATAAGGGTCGCAAGGGTCATCTTAAGAGTCAGAATAAGGACCACGAAGGTCAGAATAAGGGTCCAAGTAAGGGTCATAGGTTTCACATGGGGATGTATGGGTCAGAATAAGGGTCACGAGGGTCAGACTAAGGGTCGCAAGGGTCAGATTAACAGTCACAATAAAGTTTCAAATAAGGGTTGTGTAGGTCGAAATAAGGGTCATGTGGATTATATGGGGGTTGGCTAGCGAAGCGAGTGGGAGCGTAGCCCCCTAGTCAATTGAATAAAAAATGATCCAGCTCCAATTGATGTTTTCCGAAACTTACTTTCTATTGGAAATTTTCCTTTAAAAGATGTCCCTAAATTGAATAGAAAACTACTAGAATTTTGCTGACGGGTGCGCTAGATTTTTTTGATAGAATTTTTCAATACGTATTGCTCAGCATATTGTCAAGGGATAGACAGACCCAAACTCACCTGATGTAATCAGTCCACTCCGGAGAAAATTCTGGTAACCTTGAAGAGGACAATCCCTCAGCTCTACTATTCTCAGCAATTCTCTGTTTCATGACTTCCGGATAGCCTCCCTCCATCGAGAATATCGGATGCATTATCCATCCAGTGTCAAAGTCAAATGCAATTTTGCTACTTTCAACATCACCAGCAACCACTGGAACATAATTAGTGCTGTGGACGACCAGTCCAACTTGACCTCCTTGGGTAGAACGAAATTCCTCGTTGTAGATGTGATAAGCACGTGCATGCGCTTTCAGTTGATTATGTACACAACGATAACGAGCTGAGAAGGCTGTTTTGTGCAGATATAAGCAAGAAGTATTTTTATTCAATCATTTGTGATTAATCTAATCTATATATCTGACAGAAATGAGGCATGTAGTTTACCTAAATCTGGATCAGTCTCGTTATGATAAAAAATATATCCGCAGTAGATGTTCAACTCATTGATAGTGGTCCAGTGTTTTACTTTGGGCCCGAGCTCTCTGAACAGAACTCTAGCATAATCAGCGAAATATTCGACCATCGATTCATTAGCCCATCCGCCCGTCTTCTCCATCAACGATTGCAAATCATCAAAATGATACATTGTTGGAAATGGAACAATTCCATTGGCCAGTAACTCATTGATAAGATTTTTGTAATACTGAATTCCATCTCTACTGACTCGATACGGCGATCCGGTTGGCAAAACTCGTGACCAACTTATCGAAAAACGATAAACATCCAACTGCAAGAGTAAAAATTATAGCGGATCTGCACCAAATCATCATTATAGAAAAATTCGTGTCTGTAACCAAGGTTTTTCGTTTAATTTCTACGCTCAAGTTCTTCTTCCTTTTTCATGAACCATACCTTTAATGTACTCAGAAGCTTATTGAATTAGCTTTAAAATGAAACCTGATTTGCGCAATTGTGCCAATTTTTCATCAACTTGTGAGAGTTTTCGGCGAAAATTGAATTATCATGTTTCACTTGGAAAATTAACTTTGGTTGGATTTTTCGATGCTTCTAAGTGAACTAGGCAGGGATAGCTACATATCATTTTGAAGAGCATTCACTATTCTTCAATAGATGGTATTTATCATATGCCATTTTGATGAATAGTGAATGCTCTTCAAAATGGTATATGATAAATGTGATTTAATTCAATGTTCATCGAACTATAGCAGATGGCGCTTCGGTTTCAGTCTTACGGTGACAGTGATTCAATATTTTCGAGATATATCATGATCGATTTCCTTTCTCCTTTTTACGATAGGAGGATGTTCACACACTGATAGAATGGATTAGTTATTGTTAACGAATGGATTTTGGTTGGAGGTTAGGGTCTATTCGATCCCACCAAATGTTCATTCGTTAATAGTTAACGAATCTCGTTTGGAATAAATGAATCATTCTATCAGTGCACGTAAAGGGAGTATCGATAACTCATGCATTTCCTCTACATTATCGACCAGTCGGCAATATGGAAAAAATACTGAAATTATCGATGATTCATTTAACCTCATTATTAAGCATCAACTTTAAAAATCATTGTTGTTGTTACCCTGCTTCTGGGGTTTCTCAAATTTTGCAAACGGTCTCTAAATGGATTCCATAATGTGTGAAAAACTCTTGATAAAATTGGCTGCATTTTTTGAGCATCCTACTCCTCGCTCGATTATCCTTAATTTCTCCTACATACATTGAAATAAGGTATTCTTCTTTTTCCTTTCGTGCGGTATTCGTAATCCTGAATATCACGATCCGTCTACTGTGTATTGTCGATTGACGAATACACTGTATTATATTCACTCTGTATATACTTCGAATCATAATCATTCTTGGCGCGTATATAATAAACATTATAAACAATATCTTCTGGAGTCTATTTACTTCATTTATGTTAGTGATTGAAGTCTCTCCCAACCACCACAATCACCACAGGGGAGGGGGTGCTAGTTTTAAAAAAATGCAGCGTCAGTAACACTCACCTTCATGCTTTTCAATAATTGTACATCTTCTTTATACTTGTGATAAGAGTCAGCCGCTATATCTCCATTACCTCCACTGCCGAAGTAGGATGCATTGTTATGTGTCCATCGATCCCACATTCCTTCACCTTTATCACTGACATTCCATGCACCTTCAACTTGATACGCAGATGATCCAGCCCCGACTAGAAAATTTTCCGGAATTTCGGGTAAATTCGGATCTACTGCGGAAACTTGGCTGAAATAGAGGTGTACAAAAATGTAGAGGAACGCCGTATGACCGTCAAATGACACCCTAATGCACTGATAGAAAGGATTAGTTATTGTTAACGAATGGATTTGGTTGGAGACGAAAGTCTATTCGGTCTCACCGAATGTTCATTCGTTAATAGTTAACAAATGCACATTTGAGAAGGCTTATTTGACTCGATTTTCACCTTTCAAGTGAACCATTCGTTAACTATTATAACAAATATTCATTTGGTCATATTCAACTCTACCATTCGTTAATAGTTGACGAATCTCGTTTGGAATAAATGAATCAGTCTATCGGTGTACAGTGGACTCTTCTTTATTCTCCCATTCCATAATTCGCACCCTATCCCCCTCGAGGCCTGCTTCTCAAAAGAACACCCCCCGGGCTCTGAGAATCAGTGGGGAGTCCACTGTATGAGCATAATATTTCAACTGAATAGATTCTCACTTCTGATTTTCGTCATTCGGTGAATTCTTGCCTCTCCTGTTTGACGCTTAAAAAATTGATATTTCTAAATACACCCAAAATAAACGAGCTTTATTCTGAGACATATGATCTGAAATTGAAATTTTTGAAAGTCTCAAGTTGATATCATCCTTCAGTTTTTATTTAAATATTCAAAAGATTATCTCTGGTTTCGATATGCGACCGCGGATGTCTTGTATTTACACCGAAATTAGTGCTGCCGCGAAAGATCACGAAGTGTCTCAGTCTCAGTGGATACGGAATAGTGAAAATTTCCGTGTTGAACAAAGTGACAACACTAATGCAATAATTCAGTAGCGAAGTGGTAAAACGGTTTAATAAGTCGCCTTATCTCCCAGTTGAGTTTTTAAAGAATATTTCCGAATCTAAGGGAGATAGAAAAATTTTCGTAACCACATTTGTTATACCTCTCAATCGGCGCTACAAAAAAACGTTACAACAAAAATTTTGCTATCTTCCTTAGATGCCCAGATATTCATTGAAAACTGGCCAATAGTCAAAATCGACTTGAACCGTTTCACCATTTCGCTACTGAATTAAAGACATAAACTATATTCAATTATTGATGATCAAGTTGTAGTTATTTACCTCGAGAAGTATAAAATTTGTACTGCTAGGAGTACGGTCTTCATCTTGATCTCAGGGATCTCCAATGGAATTCATGACACTCCGATGGAACTAATATTCGGGCCTTAATCCGCATTATTACAGTCTTTTTATACTCAGCATCGTCAAGATGAATGATTGATATTTATTCTCACTGTATTGTTCTTGGAGCGTGTTACAAGTGCAAGTTATTCGGTTGACGACTCTGTGCCAGTCCACGTCAATTACGAAAGAAATAAGAAAGACTTGCTTGCACAGTTGGTCCCGAGCTCGCAAACTTTCGACAATTTGATTATTTATTCTTCAACAATAATATTAAACGAAAATTTGATTGCATTAACGAAATGGTAATTGGGTGTTCTTTAACGCTTGCTGAGAAAATATCTCCACAGTTTCCAATCTGATATTATAGAAAATAATTCGATGGAATTCAAGTGTATCCCATGTTTGTTGAAACATCCATAACTGCATTTTCTGAGGCGAGGGAATTTTGAAACAATTTATTGCTTTAACAAAAATGTTTGTGCCTGTTATTTTTATTGTTTATCTGCTGTCTCGAGCTCCCAAATTTAAGTGCTTATAATGAAGAGCGGTGCAATATTTTATTGCACGGAGAGAAATATTCAATTGAAATTACATATCTTTTCCGTAATTCCGGAGTGAAATGTGGTTGTAGGAAATTTTACGGAACTGTCACGGAATTTTTCCAGAGCGTTCCGTAATTTTTACGGGGAAAATTTGATTCGTAATTTTCTTTTTTGAGCTGATGGTGTACACAGAAAAAAAAATATTTTTGCCAAATATTCATTTACTCGAGAGAAGCATTTATTTTTTCAAATTGGGCATTCTCCAATCGAGTCATTCCCAAGCGAGCCTAATTAGGTTTCAATTATGGGCCCAAATCAGGCGCGTCTCCTGAATTTTTTAACCTCCTTATTTTTTTATTATATAGAGAGATGATGTTTTCATCGGCTAGCGCAATAAAACGAGTTTATGGGCCCCAGAGTCCGTAAACCGATACTTTTTGCCACTGTGAGACGAAAAAAATGCTTGAAAACGTTTGACAAATCCCTCTGAAATGCTCTTCCACTGGACCAAGTCCTGACTATCACAACAAACACAAAGATTACTGTCCTTGCTACTGATTCCATAAAGAATATCATCAATTGAATTCTTTTCCAACATGATTGCCACTACAAATTATTGTCAACTACCTCCCCCGTCGACCACAAATACTACAAACTACAATCATCACCATCGTAGTCATGATCATGATCACTTGATTTTATGAAGGTACTAGCTGGTGCAGTGCTGGCAATAACGTGAGCGAGATGTATTGTCGAGTGCTCGAGAATGCGTGTGCACTCTTAGGATTTGTTTATTTTTTTATCAGGGGAATTGAGAGTGTTGGAGCTGCTGGTAAGTCAAAAAAATCAGTTCATCTGCGAAAGTTTTCCTTCCACGTTTTTCGAATAGTTTGGGTCACGATAAATGTTTGGAATTAATTGAAGTGTGTGATGATCAATAATCCGGGTCGACAGTGTTACATATATTTCGGAAGTGATGAAAATTGGGAAGAACAGATGATCTTGAGATCGATCAAATGAGTCAATCGACTGACTGAATAGTCAGATTCAGATCAATCTCTACCTCACGGAGAGAAATATTCAGTGAAAGTTACCGAACAATTCACGTAATCCGTAATAGGGAATCGTTTTTTGGCAAGTTTTATAGGAATGGAAGAGAAGAAATCTGAAACGTTCAGTGAATTCTCAGGTTCATCACCGAACAAAGTACGAAATTGTCACGTAATTTTTCCCGAAGAAGTAAAATCTTACGAAAACTTGCCGATTTATTATGCCTCCAAAATAAAAAATTCTTGAACGTTCAACAATTTTTATGAAGTTGGTGAGTTATTTCAGTAGCGAAGTGGTAAAAGGAGATAAGTCACTTTTGACTATTCAACAGTTTTCAATCAATATCTCGGAATCTAAGGGAGATAACAAAATTTTTGTTATAACCTTCTTTGTGGAGTCGATTGAGTGCTACAACAAATGTAATCACGAAAATTTCGCTATCTCTCTTAGATTTGGAAATATTCCTCAAAAACTCAACTGGGACATGAGTCGCCTTATCTCCGTTTACCACTTCACTCCTGATTTCTATGTTCCGTTCTGTAAAATTTCTCAATCGTTGGGGAAAAATTACGGAACGACTTTTTGTCCCCACAGCGGTGAGTCATCAGACGGGTGGTTAATTTTTACGGAACACATCGTAGAATTTACGTGGCGATTCGTACAATTTCAGTTTCGACTCACACTTTTTATTGAATTTTACTTCGCTTGCGGATTACATTTCGAAACGTAATTTTTAAGTTTTTTTTTGTGGTAATTTTCATTGAATTTTTCTCTCCGTGCATTGAAAGTGTCTAGGAGCGGCCATTCTCACCCAGCAATGCCTGCCTATTACTGCGTTTATCCACTTACTCGTTCACTAGTCTACTAATTCAGTGGTAAAACGTAATGAGTCAAATTTGACATTCTCGTTAATTCAACGAGCGATGCCAGATGAAAATATCAAAAAAAAATTATTTTCTAACTAAGAAAAATGTTGACTAGAAAAATGTTTTCTTTTGAAGTTAAGGGGAGTCTCCTGTGAGTTTTAAAAGTCGTGGGTTATTGGAGTGAGACTTCATACGTTGAAGATCGATTGATAGATCTGAAACCGAGTAATTAGTGCGAAAAAAAATTTTTTACTGTTCGTTTGCCCGAAAAGGCTTAAAATGTTAAAAACAGCTCAGGGCCTCCAATTTTTGAGCTACAAAAGATTTTTTTTTCAAAATTTTCGGAAAAATGTGTGGAACAACAATTATGAGCTGGTTTTTTGGAATTCGACTCCTACACAGCTGATTTCGTTTTTTTCATATAAAAAAATTCACTATTTGTGTAAAAAAATACAAAATAGCAAATTTAGCCATGTAAGACGTGAATTTTAAAAAAATAGCTCGTAATTGTTATTCCACATATTTTTCCGAAAATTTTGAAAACAAAAAATCATTCGTAGCGCAAAAATTGGAGGCCCTGGACTGTTTTTGGCATTTTAAGCGTTTTCGGGCAAACGAACAATAAAAAAAATTTTTTTTTGCACTCATTATTCGTTTTTAGATCTATATAATCCATCTTCAACGTATGAAAAGTCTCACTCCAATAACCCACGACTTTTAAAACTCACAGGAGTCTCCCCTTAAGGATGTTTAGCGAAAAATGCAGGCACTTGAAAACATTTTGATTTTTCTTCAATGGGTAGACAGAGTTATCTCCTTCGTATTGATAAAAAATTTAATCCAACAAGCCCTGTTGATTATTCATCGTTCAAAATTTTAAACAACTTGACTGAGAGAACAATTAGTTCTGCTGAAAAATTATATTTTCCTGAAGAGATCTTTTGTCGTGTTGAATCAAATTACTTGTGGACAAAAAAAGTTTCTACCAAAATGTGATAATTTTTGTAGTAGTAATCGTTCTCATGAGACATTTGTCTTTCGGGTAGACACGACGCTCCGTTTTTATCAAGTGAATGTTATTGAGTAGTGCATATCTTTGTCCAATAAACACATACAATTTCCTTGGAACATGAAAAAGTTCACAACAGTAATTATAAGTGACTGATATTCGTTGAGTTATGATGCTATAAACAATTACTGCCGTGACCACTTAAATTTTTGGTATTTTGCATAATTTCTGAAGAAAAAGAGAGACATTTCTCATTACATTGGGTTATATTTCATTCGATGCTCATATTTCTCGTGCTTCATTCAATAGGGAAACCCATTTGGAATGCTACGTGGACAGATCAGCTGAAGCGTGATCTATTTCTTCATTATGACAAGTACGCTAGGCCAACACAACACTATAATGTCACGACAGTTCAGTTTGGAATGAAAGTTTATCATATTTCTATAGTAAGTGATAGAAATATTTTCAACCATTTGAAGTAGTACGAACACAGCTTGATTTAAAAATTTATTATAAACTGCAAGAAATTTTTAGGAAACTCGATTGGATTCAAATTGTATTTTTTTTCTCAATTTAATGTCCATTTCATTTATTTATTTATTTATTTATTTTAATGAAAACTGAAATCTGATTCCTTTTCCATTAAGGGGAGACTACTATGAGTTTTAAAAGTCGTGGGATATTGGAGTGAGATTTCTCATGCATTGAAAATCGATTATATACGTCTACAAACGAATAATTAGTGCAACAAAATTAATTGTTTATTCTTCGTTTGCTCCACAGACGCTGAAAAGGTTAAAAATAGTCCAGGGCCTCCAATTTTTGAGCTACCGAATTTTTGAAAAAATGTGTACAATAACAATTACGAATTAGTTTTTTTTAAATTCAACTCCTAAATAACTAACTTCGTTTTGTTTAATGTAAAAATTTGTGCCATTCATGTAAAAAGGGGAGAAAAATTATCCTTGAAGTATTTAAAATATATTCTCGATTCTTCCAGAAATATTTTTCGAGCTATTTTACACGAAGGGTGTCATTTTTTTATTAAAATAATAACCAAATTAGATGTGTAGAAGCTGAATTTCAAAAAGTAATTCATTTTCATTTTATTTTTCATTTTTATTTCATAAAGATCCAACAGCACAGGCCAATTACAGGATCAAATAATGCATACTCAAAATAAGACAGTAATGAAAAATTAACTATTTGTAAAAAAAATTCCATAAGTCGATGGCGAGACATCAAGAATAGTCTATAAATAGTGATGACATCAGAATAGAATAGAGAATATGAAGTCAAATACATCAGAAATTTTTTCATAAAATAAATCACACAAAGTATCAACATCATTAATATTATACATTTCTGACCAATCAATTTTTGATAATTCTTGCGAGAGTACATTATGGTCAACTTTGTTGAAATTATAATTTTTTCGTCCTAATTTGAGTCCATCATCTCTATTTTTGCAATGTCTAAAATTATTGTGTTTGGCCCCAAAACAAACCTTAAGGGTGCCATGTGAATTTGAAAAAAGATTCAAAAAAATTTTTTTCTTTCCCTCCATCATTGGAGAAATATGTATTCATCCATCCGACGAAATTTCAAACCCGCAACCGGAACTAGACATCGAGAAAATAAATGCGGAAAATCCTGTATTTCGCGTGACGAACCTCGAGANTTTGTTGGTGAATATCAATTTTCAAGGTCATCGCCAAATTCACTTGGCACCATTAATAATCAAGGCAAAATGATAACTAGTCTCCTTTAAAAGAGGACAACTGACCTTATCTACACAACAATAAGAATTACACAGTACAACATCAAGTAACCGATCCAATGAGTTTTTGACAGAATTAAACTCAGACAATCTCAACTGGCAACATTCTGGCCGCAATTTAACGAACTATTAAGAACATAATCAGGACCATTAAAATCACCAATTATTAGACATTTTCTGGATTCAATACAATCTAGTAGAGCAAAACAATTGAGAAAGTCAGATAAAATTTTTGGGTTCATTTTCGGTCGAATATAAACTACAAAGATACAAATGCTCAAAAATCCAAATGAAATTCAAATGAAATTCGTAAGAAAAGTTAGATTCTGCTGGAGGTCCTCAAATAAATATTTCCGGGATAAACTGTATAAATTCTAGGAGTTATCCAATGCTGCTGCATCCTTCATTCCAAATTTATATTTAAGTCAATTGAAATGGTGATTTTCATTAATTATTCCGTCAATTTATTATTGATCAGAATGAGTTAAAATCTGCAGTGGATGTACGGGCCTACGTCAAAATGGTAACTATCTATGAATATTCCCCTAAAATTCCTCAATATCCAGATCGAAAAATTACCCAACAGTCGTTCGATGGCTACTCCCTTCATAAATTCACATGAATTGACATCCGATAGATATGGACCGACGATAAACTAAAATGGAACGCCTCGAATTATGGAGAGCTGAATCACCTTCAAGTGGGTAATCACGAGGTTTGGCAGCCAGACATAACACTCTTAAACAGGTTTGGGAAATGTGAATAATATATCTTGAATATATCCGCTTTGTATACCAGGTATATATTAGATGTATCTTAGATATTGCATTTTTTGCCGGAAAGTATACCACATCCCCTTAAAAAAATATGCAAAAAACATAATATGGGCCAATTCCATATATTTTTCAAATTTATAAAGAATATATAAAAAAATATAGAAATAAACAAATATATAAAAAATATGTTATATTTGATATATTTTTTTAATATAAATTGGGCCAATTTAAGACATTTTTTAAATATATTTTTCAAAATATAAATTTTTCTGGGTGGAATATAAGCGGATATAAGTGACATATATTTCTGTATATATATTTTTTCCATGTGGGGCGCTCATTGAGCCAGTGATCGAGGGTTAATTAATTTGTTCAACTATTGAAAATGAGTATTGGGTGCCGATCATCGGTCGACGCTTGGCAACCAATATCCGTCCACCGATATCAAACCAATAGCTAGCCGGGCTGGACCATGCGCAATTGAGAATCGGCATCCAAGACTCGGCAGCTCGGCTCCCAGTACTGGCCCAATCTTGGCCCGTTCATCTTTTCGTCCCCGGGATAACGAATAATATTCTTTGTCACGACAAATATAATTTTTCCGGGCTGCTGCGATGGGGTTTTTACTCGTGTGGCGTTGGCGTCCGAGCCGTAGGCGAGGACTGGCCAACCACACGAGTAAAAAAAACCCCATCGCAATAGCCCAGGAACAATATTTTTCTGTAGTGATTTTCAAGTTTTCGAGTTTGGGAAGTATGTAATACCAATTCTCAGACGAGAAAACGTGAGAAACAGTACAGAAATATTATTTTTCCGGGCTGCTGCGATGTTTTTTTTTTACTCGTGTGGCATTGGCGTCCGAGCCGAAGGCGAGAACTGGTCAACCATACGAGTAAAAAATTTTTTTGTTGTGATTTTCAAATTTTCGAGTTTGGGAAGTATGCAATACTAATTCTCAGATGAGAAATCGTGAGAAGCAGTACAGAAATAGTATGTTTCGTCATTAGGGCAGAGTGTGCCTGTACCGCCCACCTAAGGGGAAATGCCAGTTTTATATTTTATATTTCAACTTGAGTGTAAAAAACGTATTTGTGAGACTTCTTTAACTATTGAATTCGTTATTCTCGAAGTGCAGACGCCTAATTCTCCTTAGAATCCACAAAATTGATTGAAAATAAAAGAGAGAGCCTATTGAGCGGTACTACCCACCGTCGGGTAATACCGCTCGGCACGATTCCAATGCCGCTCATAGGGTTTTGCGTGTATCGCTCGCGCCGCAACCTAACCTGTACTCGAGTGCTGTCGAGCAACTACGTGGCCGATCCTATGAGCGGTATTACCGGCTCCGCTCGGCGTCAACAAAATTGTTGATAATTATTGACATAAGTGAAATTTGAGTTCGAATTGGTCTCAAATTACGCACGAAAGTACCACGAATCGAATAACCACAGTTTAATATGAGAATTCAGCGTTTGAAACCATCAAAAACCTTAATTAAAAGTCCACAAATTTTGCACTGTAAAGACCTCAAAACTTCGTTACGTGCTTTTTCATATTTAAAGTGGTAAATAAAGTGAAATTTTTCCGACAATCACATCCTATCATCAAATTCTTCATGATCAGGAACAGAAAGAAATTTTCAAGTTGATGGTTGTGGAGAAAATCGGGTGAGCGGTATTACCCGCTGAGCGGTACAGGCACACTCTCCCCTAGGCTGAAAAAAACTTTTCTGGCGAATATGAGTTTGCAGCCCGAGCCGAAGGCGAGAACTGACCAACCACGCGAATAAAAAAACCCCATGGGACTAGTCATGAGCGATAGTTTTCCGTAGTGTTTTTCACTTTTACAAGTTTGGAGAAGGGCCAATACCAATCCTCGGACGAGGAAAAGTGAAGGTCAGTACGGAAAAAGTTTTTTTAGGCTGTATGTCGAATGATATTTTATGCCACTCATGCCTGAAACCGGCTGGATTGCACACTCGACGCTTCGCGTCTCGTCCACTAATTCAGCCGGTTTCAGGCTTCGTGACATAAAATTTTGTTCAGTACTTGTTGGGAAATTTCGTCCTTAACGTGTGTGGTTACATCACTCGCCTTCGGCTCATGCTGTAAACCCCACACACGTTAAAGACGATATTGCCCCACATGTACTGAAATATACTATTTTGACACTGCTGTTACGTTCACCTCGTGTCGAAAAGTGCCTTTTCGTTTACTCGTAAACGAAAAGTCTTTTCGTTTACTAGTAAACGAAAAAAGGCACAGTTCGCGACTCGCTGAACGTAACATCACTGTCAAAAACTATTGTTGGACATATGTGAGACAGGAATTTTCAGCTCGAGTGATTGGCAGCCCTCGGTTTCGCCTCGGGTCGCCAACTTCACACTCGTGAAAATTCTGTCTCACTCGTATCGAAATATACTATTTTGTCATAACGAGCGTAGACAGCAATTTACAAACGCATGGCGTTCGTAAAGCGCTTCCTTACCGCCGGAATAACGGAAAATTCATTTACTATTCATCGATGAGTCTCCTCGAATTTTTACAGCGCAGGAGCTTCATCGATCGAACCTTTCAGTGATGCACCCTGTCACATTCACCAGACGGGATTGGTCATATGCACACCACCAACACAATTTCTCGCAATCTGTGATCTTGATTTTCACTTCTGGCCGTACGATACTCAAACCTGCAGTATCGAACTCGCCTCCTGGGCGTACTCGGGCAGTCAGATAGAGTTGAAGTTTCCGATTCATGAAAGTGCAGCTGAGGTGATTTATTATTTAGGTGACAAAATTCCCACATGAACCTTCACTAGGGGAGAGTGGGGCAACATGAAATGACAAAACGACTGTTTAACGCAATTCAACCAAAACAATTTTTTTTATAAAAATTTTTTTCATCAACTTTTGTTTATTAACTTTTTTCATTCTTGGGAGTACTGATGAGAATAATAATTTTCAGCAGAATGGAAAATTATTGAGAAGTTTTGACGGGAGACGATTTTGTCAATGGATTAATTGAAAAGAAAATGATTATTCTCATCAGTAGATCAGTAGTCCCAATAATAATAATATAATAAAATAAAAGACGCAGGAACCTCCACCGAAGAAGGCTGACTCGTGGGAAACGAAGCCAAAGAGAAGACAGAGCGTCATATCAATGATTAACCACATTGCTGAATATTTTTAGTACATAGAATATTATTGCTGTTTTTATTCTTACTGGTTTTGCTCATTACACACGGGGACCATGAATTGTCGGTCAATGTATTTTCCTTATAACGTGTCTTTGACGAGGAAAATGTATTACAAACAGTAAAAGGCCCTAAGCCATATGGTTGGGAATAAATCATTATTATTACTATAAAATAAGAAAAATTAATAAACAAAAGTTAATGAAAAAAAAAATTTTTTTGCTTGAATTGCATCAAATAGTCGTTTTTCGGCTGTTTCATTTTACCCCACTCTCCCCTACCTGAACTAAAATTTACAGTTTCCATTGATTTTGTCATCACAGTGTGCCTTTAGAATGACGGAATTCCTTGAAATTTCAGTCTAACTATAACTCGACGAAAATTTATGAAATGAAAAATTTCAAACAGTCGATATGAAAACTCATTGGATTTCTTGTAGAATTCTTTGAGATATTCAATCAATTCTATTGAAAAATACCGGAGATTTTCTGCGCGCCCTTTAGATAGAAATATTAAATAGAAAATATTGTTTAGTGATAATCAACATATTTTCATCTTTCCATAAACCTATTCTGTTGAAATAG
Source organism: Diachasma alloeum (assembly GCF_001412515.2). Classification (NCBI taxonomy): domain Eukaryota; kingdom Metazoa; phylum Arthropoda; class Insecta; order Hymenoptera; family Braconidae; genus Diachasma; species Diachasma alloeum. The sequence goes on from NW_021680735.1 coordinate 41,301, forward strand.
TCCAGTTAGAGAAAGTTTGCCTGGATTTTTAGATCAACTTGATTCAGAATAGCGAGTGGAAACTCATCGGAGTGACGAAACTGCGGAAAGTCACGACCTACGAGTGCTGCGTTGATGAACCTTCTATTCGTCTTCGGTTCAATTTCACCTTGAAGAGGAATTCGACACTTTATGCGAGTGTTTTCGGCACGCCCACTGTTTGTATGTAATACACTTGCATTACGCGTATGAAAAAATTCTATTGGAAAATTCTATTTGTTTTTTGCGCTAATTCTATTGGATATTCGATAAGAAAAAGTCAATAGATTTCGAATTTCTGTTTGAAATTTTCTCTTGAGATTTCTTCTTCAAGAATGCTTGGGCATCAATTTTCCAAGTTTTTTCCACTCGCATTCTACAATACAAAATAAAACAAAATTCAGTGAAAAAAACTTGGCAAATTTGTCCAATAATTGGAAATTTGCCCAATAATTTCTAATAGAAAAAGCTCAGAGAAAAATTCGAACCGAAATTCTAAATCCATTGACTTTCTCTTATCGAATATCTAATAGAATCAGCGCAACGAACAAATAGGATTTTTCAGTAGAATTACAATAGAAATCCTATAGAAACCCCATAGAATTCCTATAGTAGAATTCCAATAGAATTTTCTAGCGAATTCGCTAGGTTTTCTATTGAATTTTTTCATACGTGTACTTTCTAAGAAAAATCTGGTGAATTGATAATTGCATCTTTGCTTAAAATAAAATTAAAGTCATTTTTGTTTCACTGCAAAAAAAATTGAATTATTTGGAATGAACTAACGTTTGTCTTTAACGATTTCTTCTGTAGTTATTGTCTTCATGAATTTGGCAATATTCTGGCTGTCACCGCAGAGCCGAGAGCGACTGATTCTCTGCAGCCTTCTGGCTCTCATAATCTCCTTATTTCTCTTGTATTTCACACATTTTATACCATCGTCACCGAGAACCCCTCTGATAGGTGAATAAAACAATTTTTTCATCAACTCAAAAATTTAGCATTCGGTATTTGTGGAGGTCCACGTGAAAAGAGCCCACTTTGTCGATTCTAGTTTCTGAGATATTGAAGGATGTTTATCCAAAATCGCAAGTACTTAAAAAAATTGATTTTTGTTCAACTGAGAGATGAAGATATTCCCTTCACATTGATACAAATTTCAATCCACCAACCCATGTTCATTATTTAGAAATGAAATAGACACAATGCACCAATTGCATGCGCTAACATGCGCTTATATGGGATAGAATCATTAAAATATTTTCTCTTTTTGCCCGGGTACCCCAGATTTTTCTCTGGCCATTGGATTCAGTATGATTTTACACATTATCTTCTATTTTTATTCCTATTTTTAGAGTCTTCTAGTAGGTTAATTATCAATTTAAACTTAAATTTCATAAGAGCCCATGTATAAGGAAAAAGTAGTTTATTCATTTCTGCCGCGACTATTGCGATCAATTCTTTTTAACGCTAGAAAAGTTAGTTTTATATGTTCTGCTGCCAGTCGAAAAAATTACTGAATTTTCCTTGACCATAAAAAAACACATTTACCGACAATTTACCGACACTGGCTAAACATCCTTAATTCACGTTTTAGTCTCCGCAACTCCTATTTAAGGGTATTATGGTGGGGTCCGCAAAAGCATTGAATTGAATGAACATTTTTCAACATATTATTTAATATATTGAAAAACGAGATGCAAAATATCGAGAACCTCGTGTACACAACAACAACAAGGAAAAATTCTAGTTCTAATTGCTCCTTATAAACGCGGTTGAATGAAGCGGCCACATTTCCTGACGATGAATGAATTTCTTTCAGTGAGCTTCTACGCAGGCTGCCTCCACCAGGTGACGATATCCTCGGTGATTTCGGTTGCAGTATTAGTTTTGTCTGGAAGACCCTACTGTCGACCCCTCCCTCGAATTGTTAAGAAAATCCTCATGGGACAGATTGGAAAATACCTGGGGCTTTGCGATCTTATTCAACTTGTACGTAAAAAATATCTTCACAAAAATCTTCACAAAACGATTTTGAATGTTGTCCATGACCATGTCATGGAGAAGGAAATATTTTCGATTGTACACGGGGTTGCCACTGATCGAAACACCCTAGTCAAACGAGAGATTCCTTTAAAAAAATGATTGAAGAAAGAATTCAGTAGCGAAGTGGGAAAACGGTTCAAGTCGATTTTCACTATTGGCCATTTTTCAGTGAATATTTCGGAATCTAAGGGAGATAGCTGAATTTTTGTTAGGACCTTTTTTGTAGCACTCAATTTGCTCTAGAAAAAAGGTTATTACGAAAATTTCGTTATCTCCTTGAGATTCGGAGATATTCTTCAAAAACTCAACTAAGAAATAAGTCGACTTAAACCGGTTTACCGAAGTGGTGATGAATCAATTTCTTACACTCATCAAACTTAAAATTCATGTGAAAAATTATCAACGATGAACTTTTTATCATTATTATTCATTACTACTATCATTATTAATATATTATTTATATTTGTTATTTGCAATATTAGTTTCATTTTTGTTTTGTTTTCATATATATAACAGTCCCATAGCTGTCATCACATATCTTCATCATAGTTATCATTATCATTTTTATTAACAATCTCGTAAGGCAAGACAATTGAAAGATTAAAAAAATGGAATGAGTTGTATAAAAAAATAAAATTCCATTGATATTATCTATAGAATATTTTCTATCGAACATTGCAATAGAACCGGCCAAAAACTGAAAGAAAATTCAGTAGAAATCCAATAGAATTGTCTAGCGAACACAGATCGACATCAATCATTACTTTAGTAATATTATGGGAAGTTGCATCTTACGGTAATTTAGATTTATTTATCATAATTGAAATTTGTAAACTAATATAATAATTGGTAGCTCAATTTCTCAATTATTGGTTGATAAAATAATTCGGAATTTGAATCTTTAAGTGGATGATTGATAAAACGATTCGGAATTTGAAAATTTAAATTGGGGGTTATTGTTATAATGAAAAAATTGGTGAGTAATATTACTTATTCATTGACTTATTCAAAATTTAACTGTAATTCAAAATTTCGATTATGCCGATGTCTGCTAGCGAATTCACTTGATTTTTCTATTAAATATCTTTGTGCGTGTGAAAATGTGGTGAGGACCACTGCCTTCATCGCCTCATCAATTCTCTAAATGAAGGAGAAACATTATCCACAGCTACACTCGCAGCGACCAGGTGCCGACGAAGACCGCAGGGGCACATGCTTCAGTGAGTCATCCCTCTACCCCTCAACCCCACTATCAAACGAGCCGGACAACGAGGACAAGGAAAATATGATCGCCTCATCTTCGAGAACATCTCAACTCGAGTGGACTCTAGCTGCAACAGCTATAGACAGAATTTCATTCCTAATTTTCTGTTTTGTGTTTTCAGTGATGGGCATCACCTGCATGTCTTAGATACTCAATATTTTTTATTTCATGATTTATCTACCGAGAAGCTATAAATTGTAAAACATGTCAAATACAATTAATAGAATTGATAATATAGAGTATATCTTTACAAAATTACCTGTTTTGCGTCATTTTTTTGAATTATCAATCAACTTTTGTTTCGATTTTATGCATTTCATCGAGGGAATGAAGAATGAGCCAACATGATTGGCATTTCTCGAGCACTCAGAGTAAATAAAAATATACATTTAAAAAAAAACTCCAGACGCGGCTGGAGATAGAAGTACTTGAACATGAACTTGACTTGAGGGGAAGCTAATTAGCTCGAGAAATGTATCGATTGTTGACTCACTCTTTGGAGGATGTTTTTCACTCTTTGCGAATGAGTTCACGTGATTTTTTCAGTCGTCACTGTTCAGGACTATTTGGTAGATGACCACGTCACCACTTATGTGAAGGGTGTCGACTATTGTGGGCTCCAGTCGATGCTGGAATATACCGATCATCTTGTTGTCCAGCCAGATGTTGTAGCCTTCGTATTCACAACGAATCCTTGAAGAAAATCAAGAAAAATTTATCATTTTTGGGATTTTTTGTATTTTTTGGGAGAATGGACAAGAAAAGTCTGGATTATTCGAAAAAGATTCGGGGAGAGGCATTCGGAAAATATTTTTTGTGGAGAATTCCATTGGCTGCAAGACTATTTCGAATTGTAGATACTTTCAAAGGAAATAATAGATAGATTTTTTTTCTTGGTTTTGAAGAAAATTTATTCTGAAAAACAATTTCTAAGAGATTTCAAGAGAAACATCTGACATTTTCCCCAGAAAACGATCATCTCACGCATGGAAAAATTCATTATTTTTTGAAAACCGATTCATCAGAAAATTTAACAGGTTTTTTATAAGAATTCTATAGAAATTTAATTGAAAGTCTAGTAGACTTTAATTTTTTTTTAATGCCAATTTCAGTTGAAACCATATGTAACTCGCCGTACAATTTCTTCGCACATATTCAATTCGAAAAAATCAATAGATGTTGGTTTTTCTAGACAACTGATTTTATTGACATTTTCCCGAGAGAATCCTTGAGCATCAATTTTCCAAATACCTTTCCTTGGTTCTTGTAATGAAAAGAAGAAAAAATACAGTCGAAAATACTTGAAAAAATTGTGCCAAAGAATAGAAAGATCTAGATCTAGTGACTTATCAATAAAAAATCTGTTGAAAAAACAGGTGGAAAGGTTGGGAAGTTTTGAATAGAAATAAAAAAATATTAAATCGATTTTCGGATGGTATTTCTATTGAATTCCAATAGGAATTGAATAAAATTTAACCAAAAAACTAAGTTTCTCCAAAATTGAATAACGATATTTGTTTAAAAAATAATTAACAATTATGATTATTGTTGTTGACAATAATTGTATAATTGTTTAATGAATATAACATTTTATGAATATTATTATTATCTTTTTATTCATATTTCTTTCCTACTACCATTACGGTGTTATAGGCTCCGCATTCGTCTGCCTTGCCTCTCCCACTTCTCTCTTCTGATTTTTTCTGCATTACCATGGGCCGTCTTACTCTTAACCATGGAAAACCCCAGTCGTACAGCCGGCCGATTGTGCAGAGCCCTAATGTGCCCTTCTGTCACACTGACTAGAGGGGCACATTAGGCCACTGCACCGTGCCTACCTTCCGAAATTTTTGGGCGAGGGTGTTCCTAAGCGGTCACCCAAGTACTCACGTTAGTACTCAAATACTAACCGCGCTAAACACAGCTGCACTCGGATGTCCGGTCGTTCATTTTACGAATATTTTTTTCGAATATTCAACCTTCAATGAAATTATCAATTATCTTTTGTTTGAAATGAGTAGTTTCAAACAAAAATTCTTCTTTCGAGAGAATTCCTTGAATTGCATATTCGAAAAAAATAGAACTGTCTTGTCCATCATTTCACCAGGGTTTTTTCAACTTACGTCAGGAGAAAGTCACGGCCAGGACCCCAGGATAATTGTCCCTCGTGTCTTTCCTCTGCACTCCAAGCGCCATTAGTCCAACAATTCATCACGACACAGGACGGACGATTTCCGAACAGAAATCTAGGATTTAAATGCAAGGCAATCTCCGGATGGGGGTAGATTAATTGACTTCTTTGAAGGTTCACGTAAAACCTACCGTAATGTGAGTGGAAAAAAAATTAATGAAGAATGATAATAAGACAAAGTATTTACAAAGTTGAATATTTTTCATTGAAAATTCGCTCTAAACATTCCTAGCAATTAAGTAAATTAATTCAGTAGTGAAGTGGCCAAATGGTCTAAGTCAATTCCATTCTAGCGCCACTTCTCGATGAATATCTCAAATTTTAAAGGAGTTAGCAAAATTTTCCTAGAAATCTTTTTTGTAAAGAAGAGTAAAGACTATCGAAAAATATCTTACAAATATTTCGCTATCTTTCTTAAATTCCGAGTTATTTAACAAACATTCATCTGGAAGCTAAGTCGACTTAAGGTGTTTCGTGCGAAAAAGGTAAATAATGACATTCATTGGGAATTCATATAGAATTATTCATTATGATGGCTGAATAATAATATTGGCCGCGAAAGCTTCAAAACTCAAATTCATATAGAATTTTTATAATCCCAATTGAATTATTTACGAATTTTTCTAGAATTTTTTTAGGTTTCCTTTTCAAGTTATTAACAATTGAAGATGCTTTTTATACATAGCTTCTTATGGAGAATTTTCTATTTAGCACGAAACTGCATTATCATCTAAACTGATAATATAGTTTCATGTTAAACAGAAAAATCTGCATAAGAGCCCATATATGAGAAGCGACTTTAATGGTTAATAACTTGAAAAGGAAATTTGAAAAAATTGTAGGAAAATTTGTAAATAATTCAAGTGTGATTATAAGCATTCTACATGAATTCTAGATGAATTTCACTATTTACCTTTTTCGTACAAAACATCTTCAACCGATTGACCACTTCACTACTGAATTCCTTAGAACAAATTTTGAGAGTCTAAACTTACGAATGAGGTAAGAGTTTCAAACGTCCTTTTATGAATATTCTGGTTCCAAATGCGAGGGGTTGGGCGAGGGAAATTGTGCATGGAACTTTCTGGAATTCCAAGAAATATGTTTTTATCAACAATTTGAACTTGGGTCGCTGGAGGGAGTTATCAGAAGATTTCTTTTGTGTAAAATGGGTTTCTCGGTCTATAAATCATTTTAGAGATAAATCATTTTAACCAATATTAATCGGTTTAAATTTCAAGTTACTTAGCTTATCTTCTTGACAATTAAATTTCCTCAGAGATGAGCGATACTAGCAAAAGGCATCAGCAGGCTTTTTTGGAGATAATTTCAACGCACGAAAAAAAATTCATAGACAAAACCCTAGCTCACTTGCAGAATATTTCTATGGGAATTTTATTAAAATTATTTATTATTTTTTTATATAAAATATTTTATAGAAGGAAATCAATGGATTTAGATCTTTCTATAGAACTTACTCTATTGGGTTATTTTCTATGGAAATTTTTCAACGTAAAGCATTTGCCACTGCATTTTTTTCTTGTTTCATTAAGGGGAGACAATTATGAGTTTTAAAAGTCGTGGGCTATTGTAGTGAGATTACTCATGCATTGAAGATCGATTGTATATGTCTAAAAATGAGTAATTAGTGCAAAAACATTAGTAGTTTATTGTTCGTTTGCCCCGCAGACGCTTAAAATGTTAAAAATAGTCCAGGGCCTCCAATTTTTGAGCTACAGGCGTTTTTTTGGTAAATTTTTGAAAAGATATGTACAATAACAATAACGAATTAATTTTTTGAACGTCGAGTCTTACACAGCTAATTTCGTTTTGTTTAATAAGAAAATTTGCGCCATTCCTAAAGAATAGGCGGAAAAATTATTCGTAAAATATTTGAAATATATTCTCGATTCTTTCAGAAACATTTTTCGGGTTATTTTACATGAATGGTGCAATTTTTTATTTAAAAAAATAACGAAATTAGCTGTGTAGGAGTTGAATTTGAAAAAACTAATTCGAAATTGTTATGGTACACTTTTTTTCAAAAATTTTGAAAATAAAATCATCTCTGTAGCTCAAATCAGTAGCGAAGCGGTAAACCGGGTAAGTCGGGTTTGACTTTTGGTCAGTTTTTGATGAATATCTTGGAATCTAAGAGAGATAGCAAAATTTTTCCTTTTTATGAAACTCAATTGGATCAACAAAAAAGGTCATGACAAAAGGTCATTTTTATGTTTTTTTTAGATTTCGAGATATTCCTAAAAAATTGGCCACTAGTCAAAATCGGCTTAACACGGTTTACCGCTTCGCTACTGAAATATTGGAGGCCCTGGACTATTTTGAACATTTTAGGCGTTTGCGGTGTAAACTAGCAATAAACAATTAATTTTGTGCGCTAGTTATTCGTTTTTAGACATATTTAATCGATCTTCAATGTATGAGAAATCTCCAAATTCCAATAGTCAGCGACTTTTAAAATTCATAGTAAAAATCATAATTTAGACTTAAAAATTTCTCTCAATTTTTTGTACGTGATACCTTTTCAATGAATAATTCTTCTCATCAAAATCCCTCATAATCGATATACTCACTCGCTTATGTAATTCACGATTAGAATTCTAATTTCATCGAAAAAATAATTAAAAATTCTTATCAGTAACCACAGAACAACGAAATTATCACTTCTGATAAATAAAAGAAAACTATGTTATGAATAAATGAAAAAATATTTTCGCAAATACGCGTAAACAAATTACATAAATCTGCTGGATTATGAATTAATGAGAAAATTATCTGAAATCTTTACACGATCAGCAATAAAAGAGCCAGTGCAGAAGATCAATGCAACAAAAAAAACTGTCATAATCGTCAATACGTACGAGATTATCAGAGAGGGGTTGTTCCTGGGAAAGTTCAAGGTATCGACGGGGTTTAACAATCTTCGGATCCGGATAAATATTCAATTTTGTCAAACGGATTCTCACATCCTCGACGTCTCCCACGTATTCAAAATTCGTAATCGATTCGAGGGATTGTCGGTATGGAAAGTCACAGAAGTGTTCGCCATTGACAGCAATCTGCAGAGAAAATACATGAATAATTCGATAGAGAAATCAAATAAGTTAAATTGATTGATCAATCATCAATGATAATAATTAACTAATGAATAATGCACGCATGAAAAAATTTCATAGAAAAATTTAGCGAATTCGTTAGAAAATTCATTGGAATTTTTATTCAACTTTCGATTCGTTTTTGGCCGATTCTGTTGCTATAGGCAACTTATTGTATTGAGATATTTTCTATAGAATTTCCTCAGCTCAAATTTTCCAAGCTTTTTTCATTCTATTCTTCTTTTCTTTTAATCAAAACAAGTGGGAAATTGTTCCTGTATTACGTATAGTAGAGTTATTTTTGCTAATAAATTAGCAATATGCTTTCGAATGGTCATTTTGCTTTTTTCCCCATTGTTCATTATTCATAGCCTATGTCATTTTCTTGAATTGAATCAATTTCTTTCCAACTAATTGTTTTAGATTTTTCACTTGATGAAATTCCGAAAATTTCTGAAAATTTCTATGAAATATCATTAGGAATGTTTCATGTATACATAATTGAATGCATTCGAAACATCACATTTAAAGGAACCATCAGAAAGCTAACTTTCCGAGGAATTCATGAAAAATTCGAAATTTCTAAAAATTATCCTAAAAATCAAATTGACCGAGACTGTTATTGTAACCATCTTCTAACTTCGATATAGTCGCATAGAAATAAACATATTAAGCTATGATTGAATTCATTTCAAGCTCAATATCCAGAGCTATCTGCGGAATTCTAATTTTCAAAAAATACGATAGTTTTGAAAAATTTCACAGAAATCAAAATAACGATTATTGCTATCGCTTTTATCCTCGAACTCGGTCAAAAGGACATTCCAACGATTTTTTTAAGCCGTCATTCAATGAATTTAGAACATTTTTTTTAGTTATCGTGTTACAACTGAATTTTGAAAAAAATCGAAAATTAAAAAAATGAATCAATGAATTGAATTTTAATTAATGGTGATGGATAGGGCTTAGCAATAACTACATTTGAGAAAAAAAATGATTCAATTCCATCTATTTATTAGCGAGAACATACAGACACTGTCTAAAAAATGCATTTTCTGACTTTTGGGATCATAATGGGTCGATATAACACAACAAATAGAAAACTTAAATTTGAATGATTACAATGCAAAAATAAAAAAAAATGTGATGATATGATCTCTCTGTCGGAGAATATCACTTGATTGGCTGTCCGTTTCTATTGATAACTCATAAATTAGCAATATGCTTCCGAATGGTCATTTTGCTTTTTTCCCCATTGTTTATTATTCATAGCCTATTTCATTTTCTTGAATTGAATCAATTTCTTTCCAACTAATTGTTTTAGATTTTTCACTTGATGAAATTCCGAAAATTTCTGAAAATTTCTATGAAATATTATTAGGAATGTTTCATGTATACATAATTGAATGCATTCATCTCCAATGTTCGTTCAAAAAAAGCGTCAGAGAGAAAAATTTCATTAGTGGTGTTGTCTCAAAATAACACCCCCGAGCATATAATTGACATTTTGAACAAGGAAAATCGATAAATCCAGGAATTGATTGATTTTTCCTACCTGGAACTCTCTCGATCCGCAGAAAATCAAAAGATGGAAGTACGAATTTCTCGGAAAAATAGGATTTACCCCTCCGTCTCTTGAGCAAGTCTCCTCAGTCTCCCAAGATCCCTTGACCTTGGAATTCCTCACGCAATATCCTCGTTCCAATCGCGGATTGAAATGCAGAGCGATGTTTCCAGTTGATCGGCATAGTAAATTAAATGCAAAACTGTCATAAAATTAATTTAGATGAACTTCAATTTTTGTAAGAAACTCTCCCGAACAACCCCTCTCTCAATCTGCTATTCCCCCTGTCTTTTGTCTTTTGCCTCTAGATCATATTTTGTTTACTGATTAAACGAACTTCATTCATATTCAAACTGTCATTTATTTCATTTCACAACTTCAGAGGGTTGAATTGAACATTGTTGGAACAAATACAGTCAGTAGAGAACTGTCGCCGATTGATCAGTGATTATCTTCGAAAGACAAAGGTTTAGAGGGAAATGTCAGGAGCGCTTTTCTGGGAGAATTTCATCTTCTATAAAAAAATCCCAACAGTGTTCTCCAACGATATTTTCAAAATCATAACTACAGAATTTTGAAAAACTTCTGCCTCGTCAGGTAGATTTTTTTAACAAAATGGGTTACTGGACGCAATGAAGTTCCTTCACTTTTCAACACATTTGATATTTTGCATTAAGGATATTCAAGTATCCCGAACAAATGATTTTTATGGTGGAAAATTGATTGTTTATAAATTATTTTTATAAAATGCTTGTCATTTTTAAAACGGGCACTTTCTAATTTTTTTCAGATTGTGAAAATATTTTCTAACAATTCAATATCGACATTAAAATTCATACCTGCAAAGTTTGAATAATAAAATTATTGTAAAATGTCCGGAAACTGAGGGCCAAATGGGGCCCAAATGAAAGCTCTGATGTTCGACTACAAAAGTAGAAAAGCATTTCATTTGAGAAAAAGTAGCCAAAGTACTTGGATATCCTTCGCTTGAGGCATTGAAAACTACCAACGTGAGACTTTCAAAGTCTCAAATTAAGACCTTCCAAAGTCTCAACTTGAGACCTTCAAAGGCTCGAATTGACATCTCAAAGACTCAAATTGAGACCTTCGAACCGCTCAACTTAAAAATTTCAGGCTTTAAATCCGTAGCGGTACAACGGTTTAAGTCGACTTATCTCCCAGTTGAGTTTTTGAGGAATATTTCCGAATCTAAGGAAGATAGCAAAATTTTCCTAATTACATTTGTTGTAGCTCTCAATCGGCTCTATAAAAAAGGTTACAACAAAAATTTTGCTATCTCCCTTAGATTCCGAAATATTCATTCAAAACTAGCCAATAGTCGAAATTGACTTAAACCGCTTTACCACTTCACTACTAAATTAATTTTCAATGTACGAGAAATCTCACTCCAATCGCCCGCGCCCAGGCATTATTTTTTTTGGGTGTCAGTTATTTTGAATTACCTCTTGGAATGACTCGGTACGTATCCAATGACAATAATCGCCGATTTAATTTCAAGTCGGATCGGCTCTACGGGGCTCGTTTCACTCTGCAACATAAATAATTTTCCACCATTTTTCCGAATTAAAGGGCCCGAGAGGAAAAAATTAACCAAAAATCTCAAATGTCACATTTTCTCAACAATTCGAATGTCGCCGCAGCTGCCCCCACCTTCGGTCCTCCGATGATTGCCGAAGTGAACAGTGAAAAATCTGCCTGTCTATATTTTTTCATCGAAGTGTATTTTTGAAGCGAACGAGTTGTTCTAATTTTTCCCGGGATTCAGGCGGAGATATTTCCGAAGTTCTACTTACCACCAGCTTTGCCTGGATATCGTTGTATTCAAAATCAGCTGGAGACGGTTTCAACAGCGACATTGTTGGGATTCGACGCAGCTGACACCGCGTCAAGCAGATGTCTTGTATTATACATTGGTGTTATGATATATATTGGGGTATTACTGTTACGTATTGTAGTGTGATCTCTTGTCGATTTGCTGGTGACTCATGCGACAGGCGAGGGTGTGCATATGATCATTAGCGAGTTGGAATGACACAATCTAGCTCTCTAATGATTTTTTCTCATTCGATTTGACGGAAGGAATTTAAATGGACATGCGCATAAGATACTGTTAATGTTTCCTTTTATTTTTTCAGCTCTAGGAAATTAAAGTTCGTTCAATTTTCAATGGGATGGAAATTTAGGAACGGGAATGATCGATAATATCATGGGAAGGAGATTTTTCAATTAAATTTCTTCATTTTGGAATTGAGAGATTTTAAATTGAGAGGTCTTTTTTTTCAAGGATTTCAGTACGGAATTCTGGTCGAGGAACGATTTCGTTCCACCAGTTATCAGTTGAACGACATTTAAACTGTGACAAATCCACTGGGATTTTTTAACTACGACACTTGAGGTAGGCTTTAAATAACTACTCACGGACAAAAAATTAACAATAATATAGCGTTGAACATAATTCTACATTTATTATTTGAACTTTCAAAAAAATAAAAATACTTGAACTAAACAATCAATAAGCCTAAATCAAATTAATCAACTGAAATTGAAAGATTTTAAATTGAGAGAAGTCTTTTTTTTCAAGGATTTTAGTACGGAATTCTGGTGAATGAGGAATCATTTCGTTCCACCAATTATCAATCAGTTAGACATTTAAACTGTGACAAATCCACTGGGATTTTTTAACTATGACACTTGATGTAGGCTTTAAACAGCTACTTACGGACAAAAAATTAACAATAATATTGCGTTGAACATAGTTCTACATTTATTATTTCAACTTCCAAAAAAAAACATAAATACTTGAACTCAACAATCAATAAGCCCAAATTAAATTAATCAACCGATACTCATAAAATAAACAAAAATCTCATCCACCAGTAACTTCCTTCCTTCGCTGCTAGTTGTAAATGTGAGAGGCGTTACGATTATCTGGTGTTCACTCTGCACAAAATTCGATTGGGATAATCATTACTATCAAGTCGCTTCGTGATGATTATCTTTTCCCATTTTGCTTCTGTACTTATTTTAGTAATTCGGTTGATAGAGCGATACGGAAGATCTCTACAAGAGTCAACCCATGGCGAAAACACCTGGTGTATCCTTCTCAGCACGCACGAAAAAATTTAATAGAAGACCTTAACGAATTCGTTAGAAAATTCGAATTGAATTTCTGTTAAACTTTCTATTAGTTTTTGGCTGATTCTATTGACATGTTCAATAGAAAACATTCACTAGAAAAAGTCAACAGAATTCGATTTTTCTATATAACTTATTCTTTTCATATATTTTCTATAGAATTTGCTGGACTCAAATTTTCCAAGTTTTTTTCATTCTATTTTTCTTTTCTTCTCATCAAGAAAGTCAAACGAAAAATTTAAGCCGAGAAAATTCCATAGAAAATATCTCAATATAATAATTTATATCGAAAAATTGAATTCTATTGACTTTTTCTACTGAATATTTTCTATTGAACATTTCAATAGAATCTGCCAAAAACTAATGGAACAGTTCAATAGAAATTCAATAGAATTTTCTAACGAATTCGATAGGTTTTTCTATTAAATTTTTTCGTCCGTGAGCTCATTTGGTTATCATCCGAGTGTATTCCAACACATTGAAGAAATCTTGTCAAAGATATTGTAAAAACGGCAGTAAATATTTTTCAAAAATACATTTGAATCGTTGAAGCAGACAAATTTTAGTTAAAATGTCGTAATTGAAAAATTTTAGTTTCGATGTCGCAGTTGAAATATCGTTCAGTTGATAAGTCGTGTCACCAACAGTTTAGCACAAGTTTTGGAAAACTTCCATGTTGTATTCTTCAATATGCAATGTAATTCCCTTTTCTGATGTTTTATTTTACCTACATTTGAAAAAAAAGATTCAATTCCATTCAGTCATTAGCGAACAATTGAAGAAAAACTTTGTCCATTCGCAAGCGAAAACTTCGAAAATTTGAGCTGAGGGAATTCTATAGAAAATATCCGAATAGAATAAGTTGTATAGAAAAACCAAATTCAACAGACTTTTTCTATAGAATATTTTTCATTGAACATTTCAACCGAAAGTTTAATAGAAAACCAATGGAATTGTTTTGCGAATTCGCTAGGTTTTTCTATTAATTTTCTTCATGCGTAAACACAACAGATATATTATACGTGAAATAAAGATGATTAATAAACACAATATAAACTGTCGGCAATGCATATATTTGTTCTAACAGGCCACCCATAAAAAACTTGACAGATGGCACAAAGCATTAACAACATACAGAAATATCATCGATCATCAATTCTGAATTTAAAGTCATCAATGACTGTATATTAGGCATTATCATATAAATTAATTTATCACCTGTCATAGATCTCTCATGTAACAATAAATCCTCATCATTTCTTTGTACCTTTCCTCTATTATTGATTGGAGTATTTTAAAAAAATATTGTATATAACGAATACTTTTCTCTAAACTTCGGACAATTTTATTCAACAGACTGTAAAACTTTTCTTTTATTTTAGTAAATCTCACGGAACACATTTGTAATTGTCGCGATGAGCGTTGAACTTTGGCATGAAAATCTCAATTGTGCGAAGAAAAATGTGAGCTGATAATGTTATCATCAATAGACGTTTAAACTGCATTCATGTTGATGAATTTAAAAACGAAGTATAGAATTACTGAGATTATTTTCGATGTTTATCAGTGACGATGTAAGAGAGTTACCGTTGAACCCAGTTGAAATAATTTACAATTCAAAAGTAAATGGATTTTTTGTTTTAATTCATTGTGAACGTTAAAATAGCCGAGAACCGCAAAGTGGCCTGGAGAAGGAGGAGAAATGCCAATACTAATGCAGGCAGTTGGAAAAATGATTCAGCTGTAATTTACAATTCATTTTCAATTAAGAAAATGGACGAAAATTATCAAAAACACATTAACCTAAAAACATTGTTGAACTAGTAGATTGAGACGAAAATAATTTCTGTAGAGAATTTCACAAGCTGCACAAAAGTTTCTCAACATTTTTCTCTAAATCCAATAGTTCCCAAGATATTTGCAAAATTATGGCTACAGAATTTTCCAAGATTTCGAAATAATCAAAAACGGTTTTTCTTACAATTTTGCAAACACCCCTAAACGCACGAGAAATTCAAAGAGAAATTTAAATTGACCCCTTTTGCAGAGAACTTAACCAGCAGCAAAAATTCTCTCAACATTCTTTTCTCAACCCCTGAGTTCTCAAGATATTCTCCAAGCTCCTTCTCACCCCAAAAAATCAAAATCAAAATCAACAATCTCTCAAACATCAGCCCTCCCAGCCTCAACAAGACTCCCAAATGAGCCTCCCTTAAACATCCCTAGGCTCATGAGGGTCAGGCAGTGCCTTCCACGAAGGCTCAACCCCCCAGATCTCCGTGGCATAATCCCCAATCGTCCTATCCGACGAAAATTTCCCAGAGCTCGCGATATTATGAATAGCCATTTCCACCCACTTGGTGGTATCCTGATAGACCTTGGAGACCCTATCCTGAGTCTTGATATAATCCTCATAATCCGCCAGCAGATAGAATCTGTCCCACTTCATGAGAACATCCCCAATATCCTTGAACTCATCAGGATTATTAGGGCTGAAGAAGCCCCCAGTGATCTGATCAAGACACTGCTTGGCCTCTGGCAATTTATTATAATAATCCCAAGCATTGTACCCACGTCTCTTCAACTCCTCCACCTCATCGACAGTCATTCCAAAAATGAATATATTCTCATTCCCCATTTCCTCAGCCATTTCAACATTAGCTCCATCCAGAGTTCCAATGGTCAAAGCACCATTCAACATGAACTTCATATTTCCAGTGCCAGAGGCCTCAGTGCCAGCAGTCGATATCTGCTCACTGAGATCAGCAGCTGGGATGATTTTCTCAGCCAGTGTCACTCGATAGTTCTCCAAGAAGATGACCTTGAGCTTGTCACCAACAATGGGATCGTTGTTAACGACCTGAGCAACACTGCAGATGAGCTTGATGATCTTCTTAGCGAGAAGATAGCCAGGTGCTGCCTTTCCCCCTATCATAATGGTCCTCGGGACGAATGGAGCCGAGGGATTCTTCTTAATTCGATTGTACAACGTGATAATGTGCAGACAATTCAACAACTGTCTTTTGTACTCGTGAATTCTCTTCACTTGGATATCGAAGAGAGAAGCAGGATTCACCTTGACCCCATAATCCTTCTCGAGTAGTTCAGCCAGCCTCAGCTTGTTCTCCTGTTTGACTTTAGCCACAGATCTCTGAAAATTGGGCTCCTTCGCCCACTTCTTCAGCTGCTGAAGCTGCTCCAAATGAACAGCCCAGTCAGCGCCAATCTTCGACTCGATGACATCAGAAAGATTAGGATTGCAGAGCAAGAGCCATCTCCTCGGGGTTATGCCATTGGTCTTGTTCTGGAATTTTTCAGGATGCATTTCGTAGAATTCCCTGAAGACCGAGTCCTTGAGTATCTCTGAGTGAATTCTGGCAACTCCGTTGATGGCGTGTGACCCAACGATAGACAGATGCGCCATGTTCACTCGTTTGTCGCCGTCCTCCTCAATGAGGGACATCCTTCGAAGGCGATCAAAGTCGCCAGGGTATCGCGCTCCAACCTCTTGGAGATGGAGGAAATTAATGTGGTAGATGATCTCGAGGTGACGGGGGAGAATACTCTGGAGCATTGATACTGGCCAGCGTTCCAGGGCCTCTGGGAGGACTGTGTGGTTGGTGTAGGCACAGGTGCGAGTTGTTATGTTCCAGGCCTTCTCCCAAGGGAGGCCCTCCACGTCGACAAGCACTCGCATCAACTCGGGAATGGCTAGGGATGGATGAGTGTCGTTCAGTTGTATAGCTACCTTGTCTGGGAATTGCTCGAAGTCGGTTCTGTGGTGATCGCGAGAGCCGAATTTGCTGGATTTGTAGCGTCTGATTATGTCTTGGAGGGTGGCTGCCACCATGAAGTACTCTTGCTTCAGCCGGAGTTCCTTGCCTTCGAAGAAGTTGTCGTTGGGGTAGAGGACTTTGCTGATGTTCTCAGCCAGATTTCTGTCGAAAACTGCTTGGATGTAGTCGCCGTCGTTGAAGAACTTCAGGT
This sequence comes from Diachasma alloeum, assembly GCF_001412515.2. Taxonomy (NCBI): domain Eukaryota; kingdom Metazoa; phylum Arthropoda; class Insecta; order Hymenoptera; family Braconidae; genus Diachasma; species Diachasma alloeum. The sequence goes on from NW_021680735.1 coordinate 58,640, forward strand.
TGAATTCAATTGGAGATTTTGCCGACCAGAGACGAAGGGTGTTCACGTGATTGTTCTTGTAACCAGGAATTGGAGAGTCGTAGGGCATTGCAAAGATCACTTGGGTGTTCACCCATTTTTTACCTTCTGGGGTGTCGATAACGTGACCGTAAAAGTTCACGGGGAGCATGAACTCGGGACGGGCTTTCTCCCAGGGATTGCCGTAGCGCAGCCAGTCGTCGGGCTCCTCCAACTGCTCGCCGTTCTTTATCTTTTGCGCGAAGATACCGTACTCGTAGCGAATGCCGTAACCGTAGGCGGCTAGGCCCAGGGTGGCCATGCTGTCGAGAAAACAGGCGGCCAGACGACCTAGACCACCGTTACCCAGACCTGCGTCTTCCTCGAGTTCTTCCAGCTCTTCGATATCGAGACCCATCTGGAAAGGAGAGACGAGGGATTGAATGAGGAACTTGCGTGGAGCTCAATCTTCCCTAAGTTCTCTAGCCACCCATTCTACGTAAGCCATAGATGGTTAAACGGAAAGAATTGTGGGGAAATGTTGGCTAGATACTTTTTATAATTCATTGAAAATCAGACGTTTGAAACCTATAGTTTCGATCGTGATGTAGGGAAGAGTGGGGCAAAATGAAACAGTCAAAAAACGACTGTTTGACGCAATTCAATCAAAAAGAACATTTGCTATTAAATTTTTTTTTCACCAACTTTTTTTTATTCTTGGGAATACTGATGAAAATAATAATTTTCCATTCAGTAGAGTGGAAAACTATCGAGAAGTTTTGACGGACGAAGATTTTGTCAATGGATTAATTGAAAAGAAAATGAAACAGCAAAATCCAAAGTCCAGGGCAAGACCCAGGGGGAGGCCCAGAGGGGAAAAAATAAAAATGTGATACTAAATTTCAATGGAATAATCCATTGACAAAATCTTCCCCCATCAAAACTTCTCAATAATTTTCTATTCTACTGAATGGAAAATTGTTATTCTCATCAGTACTCCCAAGAATAAAAAAAAGTTAACAACAAAAATATTTAATAAAAAAATTTTTTTCTGCTTGAATTGCGTCAGTCGTTTTTTTACTGTTTCATTTTGCCCCACTCTCCCCTAACAAAGTGGCATAACACGTATGAAGAAATTTAACTGAAAAACCTAGTGAATTCGCTAGACATTTCTATTGGATTTATGGAAAAAGTCAATAGAATTCCAATTTTTTATCCAACAAAAGAAAAGAAGAATAGAATGAAAAAAAACTTGAAAAATGTAAGCCGAGGAAATTCTGTAGAAAATAGGTCAATACAAAAACGGTCAGGACAAAAATACCTTCTTAGATCTCCCTTAGATTTCGAGATATTCATTTTCTAGTTTTGAAAACTAGACAATAATCCAAGTCGACTGTAACCGTTTTACCGTTTCATTACTGAATGGATAGTTCCTTTTACAGAAATTTTAATTTGTCTTGCATTCTCTATGCCTTTTTCCTTGAACTTTGCAATCGGAACAAAAAGAACATAGCAAAAAATATAGAAAATTTATGTCCAAAAATTTCTGTAGAAAAACTTTCGAGAGGATGATTCATATCGCGTGCTAAGTGAAAAAAGGTATTGACCATTTTGGGATTGTTATGTCAACGAAGTTGAAAAGGGTAGTATAAACCTAATTTAGGGAACATGAAATTTGGACGATTTGGGCTCTGTAGAATCATTTCGAATAAACAGAATTTTCATAGAATTCCAATGAAACTTCAATGGGATTGCTTAGAAAAAGGGCTTGGTATCTCCATTAATTTTCTCCATATATGGACACAAGTGTTATAATCAGGCCACAACAGTCATTGATCGTCGGCTGATGGGGGACAGTGAAAGCTTGAAATTCTTAGGAAACTTAGGCTTCAAAATGCGATACAAATTTACGAGGATTTTCTATAAATAATGGATAAACAATCAATGTTCCACGATAAAAATCATTTCTTCGGAATCGTAGCAAATTTATTAATATTCAGAATTTTACCAGAAATCGATTTTATGCCTAAAAAATGAGGTTTCCAAAAGTTTGAATAATTTTAATCATTTATTTATAGACAACGAATGTAAAAAAAACAATTCTGTGCAGAATGCAATCTGAATGACGCTGATTATTCATGATTTTTTCAAATATTTCTCACGCAATTTAATTGACAAATTTGATGATTGAAAATGGTTAAATCTATACTGTGGTCTGCACTAAATTATAAAAGATTCTTGGATACCCTTAAATTTTTACGAGCGTGTGATCTTAACCCTTGATTGGTCACCCTATGAGGGAAACCCCGCCGCGCGTCGATTTTCATTAATTACAATTAACTGGCTAACCGGAAAAATAAAAAAAATTTGACTTTGTCAATTGAAGTGTCTAAAAAATTATAGTAGTTTTGAGAACAACATATTTCCCAACATTCCTAAAGAAAACAAATTATTTCGGACAGATGAATTATTTTTTCCCGCGCTAAATGAAATTGCCCATGACGCGACGTTGCCGGAAACTCGCTAAACGCGCCCGGGCAGTGTAGAGTGAATTCGGCAACGCTAAAGCCTGAATAACACTGCGGGGAATCCCCGCGGAGGTGAGCAAGACGCAAAGTTGCGTTTGGCGGCCACACTAGGGTTAAAATATTCTCCTATAGCTGAATTTATGACAATTTCAGGATGGATTGAACACATTCAAAGACTACTTCGTGATTAATTTTTGAAAGAATTTCAAGATTTCAATCAAAAGGAAATAAATGTTCTGTACACTTGCTTACCTGATACATTGCTTCATCACATGCCCCCTGGATGCCCAGATTGATCATCGTATTTTGAAGAGTTCTGCCCATGTAGTACTCCAGGGAGAGGTAGTAGACTCTCTACAAAAAATCATTGGAGAATTTGAATCAGAAGAGGGCATCGTAAGTTGAATTCGTCTGCATTTCGAATGTTCTAACGATCGCAACAATATAGTCGCGTGTTTTCCTCTTGTTTTCATGATGAACAAAGATGATTATTCGTTTAATGTTTATTCCAGGCTTCAAATATCTCAGAGTGGCAGATAAAAATAAACTTCTTTCTTTTTTGGCTTTTCCTCAGGCGAGGTTGCTAACCTGATGTCGGCTAACAACCAGACATCGCTCACAGTCAAAAAAATGACTTATTAATGTGGTTAATTAGCTCACTCTCATGATCTAATCATAATTGTGAAGCAGAAAAAATGTTGGGCTGAACTTGAAACAAAAATAAACAATGGATATTCCCAAACCCATCAGCATGACCGCCAAAATGTGGGAAATCATTCTGGAAATGGTCCAACGAACGGAATCTTGGCTTCGAAATACTTCAAAACGCCAATCTTACACAATCGAAATTTCCCATTCTTCCGACAATAAAAATTCATTACCTCATTATCTCATGAGTTCCTTAAAAATATAATTTTCATATTATGATTAGAAAGATCTGTCCCAGCATCATTTCAAAATGGCCCAATACTTCATCTCAGAGAATAAAATGACGTCATGACAGCCAATCGTCTAGATGAAGCGACATGACAAGTGGAGTTGAAAATAAAATCGTAAATTGCACAACAAAAATTCACGGAAAATAAATTATTTTCAATTTTTTAAATTTCTTAATCCTCGGTGTTCCTGAGGCAGTATTATCACGTGAAAAAATCATTCTTAGCCTCGTAAAAAGGCGAAAAGTGATAGAATCAATCATCAAAGCAAATGTTACATAAATTCATTTTCTGTAAATTGAGTAACAAAAGGAGGAAAAAACTCGTAAATAACTCCTGGAGTTATCAAATTTAAGACAATTATGAGAGAATTCTCCCTCACCGATTACAATACTAATACTGACTATTACTACGAGAACAGAGAGTAGAGAGTAATAACATCTGAACGCCAGTGGAAAATTGTGATAACTCGACTCATCCAGTTTTAACACTCCGTTGGTCGCGCCGTAAGCGCCGCACCGTACCAGCATAAATCGACAACGACATAATGATACATTTAAAAGATCTAGGAAAAATCTGAAAGAAATCAAAATGGATCTAGATCGTATAGGGTGAACAGGCCAATTGCTGGACGCTTAAGGAAAATTCGAGTGCCGTATGAAGGTTAAAATAAAAGAATCACGCCAATGGGGACATGATGGCTTCTATACCTTCAAGAATCTATTAATTAGCATAAATCGGCATCAATCATTACTTTAGTAATAGTATGAGGAATTGTACCTTACAGTAATTTAGATTTCTTTATCGCAATTGAAATTTAAAAAATAATGTAATAATTGGTAATTCAATTTCTCAATTATTAGTTGATAAAATAATTCGGAATTTGAAAATTTAAATTGATGGTTATTGTTATAATCAAAAAATGGATGAGTAATATTACCAATTGACTTATTCAAAATTTAACTGTAATTCAAAATTTCGATTATGAAGATGTCTGTTAATTAGCCGAGAAAAATTATTTGAAGTGAAAATAACAAAACAAAGAATAATTAAATTAAGAAATAGTTGAATGCAGTCGAAACCCCTAATTTCTGCACGATTGGGCAATATTTTTTTTACTTATTAAATGTCGATCAATAGAAAAAATAATTGATCACATGATTATACACGAGTAATATTATTGCAAGGTGAAATAATCAGTACAATATTCATTTCATTCATGAAATATTCAATGCAAGATGAAATCGTTCAGAAATTGACTTGTTTACCCTACTTGAAGAAGTCCCATAAGATTTTTCATGTTCAGTGTTACCCTTAATTATATATTCAAAAGCACGGCACACGGCTCAGACTTTCGGAATAAAAATTTGAAAAGTTCACTACTTACGATATTTTCAGCGGGTATTTTCATTAATAGGGCTTCTCAACACTTGAAAATGAAATATTAGTTTTTTTCAATTTTTTCCGAGGCTTCACAGTGTAATTTAAAAAATCGGAAAAAGTGCGGCGAGGTGCTCACAGCGTGACCAAAGGAGTGTTAATTGTAAAATTATCTAGGTAACTATCGAGTCAACGAGAAAATATGAAAATAACTTTTTTACAGAAAACTTTATAATCTACGAAACATCTATTCGACTTTTTTTTTCTAAAGCCGTCTATTACCGAGCTAAACGCCAAATTAACCGAACCTTTTGGAATCATCAAGATCTGACCAAATCCTGCGATTAAGATGATTAGGTGTTATTTGAAAACATGAAAAAAAATTTTGAAATAAAAAAAATGGTTCTCACTCTGTCGATGTTGAATTACTAATGATTAAGAATGAATTCCCGTAGAAAATATTATCTCCAAAAAATATCTTTCGACATTTTCTCCTAAACCCACGTATAACCGAGCTAGTTTCCCAATATGAGCTGTTTCCCCCTCCAAACGCATCAATAAACCGCTACATAACTGTCACATATTCATTGTTTAGATGATCTAAAACATCTATTATAGTCCCCTAAGTGGTTCAAGCAGCTCAAGTGTTGGACGATCACATCTCTCTGTCCGTCTCAATCATCGGGGACAAGGTCTCGCGTCCTTGAACCCCTTCATAAGCCTCAAAATAAGACTCATAAACTGTGAAATCAACTGAATAAATTCAAGTACCTTAGGATCATTCTCGTAATAATGCTGCTGTGTGCGGATCCACCTCGAGACGAGATTATCCTTGACAGTGTGTGCCAATGCAAAATAATAATCTCTGCTTGTGGCGACATTTCTATCCTTCACAAGGGTATAATGAACATGCCGGTTGAAAGCCTTCTTGATATTTCCAACATTCACAACATCAACGATACCCCTAACCGATATTTGTTTCTTCTTCTCATGATCTATATCGCTCATTGACATTTTCACTTTTTTTTCAATCAATCGACAATTTGCTCGAGCACTTCTATTGTTAGATTGTTGATTTATTTATACGATTTTTAGGTGCTTTTATGAATTATTTTTGGATGGTGGCGACACACACTCGTGGACTGATGGAGCGATGGACCCCGAGTGATGATTTTCCCCTTCTTCGCGAGACGATGCCAACCGGTCACCTTGTCTCAAGGTCACGCATGCGCGTTGCCGAGGGGTTTAGGTTTTTTTTCGGGCTTGGCGGCTGTTGGGAATGAGGGGAACTAGTGGCCAGTGGTAAGGGAGGAATCGGGGTTTTCCGCCGCCGAATTCAGGTGGGGTAATTTTAAGGGATAACAGAAGACCACCGTTTCCTCGAAATTTTCAAACAAATTTCTTGCTCAAAGTCATCAATATTTTTTCAACCCAAAACACATTGATCTTTATCATCACTTCTTGGAGATTAATGTGCTGTGATTTGTGAAAATACCGACAACTTTCAGCAGGAAATTTGTTCAACAATTTGGAAAATTAGCGGCATTCTGTTACCCCTTAAGAGGTAACGGAACCCGTCGAAAAGAGCAGATTTTGTTCACGCTTTTCTCTGATTCTATTCAATAAAAATGGCTGAAATTTTCTCCACATATTGAGGGAAGCATGAGGGAGGGTGTGTAACCCTCAATTTTTTTATTTTTGCAAAAAAAATTGTTATGAAAAAAATTGCAAAATTTTCTCTTATATATGAAGGGTTACAAACCCTCCCTTATGCTTCTCTTAATAAGTGGTGAAAATATCGGCCATTTACATTGCATAGAATAAAAGAAAAGCTTGAACATAAATAAGTTTATTTCAACGGCTTCCGTTACCCCTTAAGGGGTCTCCTCAGTCATTTTTGCCACAACGATAATGTGCTAGCGAACTGAATGTCATATAATAATCAAGAATGGTAAAAGGAAAATTGTAAAAAAAAACTGAGTAGTTTCATCGTTTCGTTTGTTTTTAATTAATCATTCAAATTTCGGCTTATAAATGGGCTTTATGAGCGCTATTTTGTCCCTTATCCTTTACCCTGTTGACAATGTGCTAGCCAACAAAGGAAGGTATATTTATCTATATTAAATTCTCAATAATACGAGGATGAAGTCTCATCGAGCTTCCCCAATCCGTCCATCAGGCCATCCTAGTGAGAAATTAAGTATGTTTAGCCATTTTCAGCAAATTTTATTTTTTCATGTTCAAGGAAAAGTCTGTAACTTTTTTGGCTGATAGCAGAACATATGAAACTAACTTCTTTGCTGTTAAAAAAGAATTAATCGCGATAGTCTCGCCGGAAATAAATGAACAATTTTTTCTTTATACACAGACTCTTATGGGATTTATGTTGAAATATATAATTCACCTTCTAGAAGACTCGAACAATAAAAGGTAATGTGCAAAACTATACTGAATTGAATATAATAAGATGAATACAAGAAATTGAATCAGCCAGTGGAGAAGTACGAGAGCTATTAGCAACGAGAAAAAGGTTTTGGACGGTGCATTTAGAAATGACGACGATCTTGTGAACGGTAATCATTAATTTTGAGCGTATTTTTTGTGCACACTCGGAAGCGCCAGAAATGTCAAAATAAAAAATTTTCATTTTCACCTGAGGCCAGGGTGTCAAATCTTGGATTTTTCCACGGGGAAAGTCGAATTTCGGCAAAATCTAATTTTTTCGCCAAGTGAATGTTGATTCTGTATTTTTTCATACATTTATTTATATTTTTGGATATGTCATGTTCAAGAACTTTTTTTCTGTAAATATCGCAAAAAACAAAGTTTTCACTCTCATTTTTAATGGAATTGGAGGAGTACCTAGAAACATGCCCCATTAGAAATGGTTTGGTTTTTTTGGCCTTTTCATGTTGAAAAAAAATTGTTTTGTGTAAAAAACGCAAAACCAAAGTTTGAACCCTTCTACTACCTTCAAGTAAGTTTCCGAAGGGGTTTGGCAATTTTTTAGGGGATTGAGGAAGTCCTTAGAAACATTCTCCAATAGACCTTTTCATTCTGGAAATCTAGGGGAAATATTTATTTCGTTCATTCAACGAAAAAATCTTCGAAAAAACCATGGAAAATTCTGATAAATATTGAACTTTACAATGATAAACACTTGAGCGCTCAAAAACCATGATTTATATTTAAATTCGATAAAGTGTCCGCAAATCCTAGGGGAATTAACATGGGAAAAAAGTGTCCGCAAATCTAGTGACTCTCAGAATGAAAAGGTCTATAGGAATTGTATGGTTTTCTCGGATATTTCATGTTCAAAAAATTTGTTCTCTTGTAAAAATCGCAATAAACGAACTTTTAACTTCTACTTCTACTATCCTCAAATACGTTTCCGACGGGGTTGGCAATTTTTTTGGGGATCGAGCGAGTCCTTAGAAACATTCTCCAATAGGAATTGTTCGTTTTTTTGGATATTTCATGTTCAAAAAAAATTATTTCACCTGGATGAAGGGTCAGATCTCCGATTTTGTCCGAGGGAAAGTCGACTTTCGGTGAAATTGAATTTCTTCGTCAAGTGAATGTTGATTCTTGTTTAGTATGTCTTTAGTTTTTTTAATTTACTAATCAACTGAGTAATCCTTAAACACTGACAAATGAATTACATTCATCTGCTAACGATTACAAGTAATTTACCACCGTCATTTGTTTATAAATAATAGTTTCCTGCTGACAACCTATTGCTCTAGTTCGAGTCGGTTTGTAATTCCGCTTGAAATGAGAATAATCTACTAGAAAATTCGATTGGTATCTCTGTTTCACCGCACCTCCCGTACTGACGCCATTTTCCCTAGAACGTGTCTAAAAGGACTGTCACTCGAGGTCGATTTTCTCCATTCGCCCGATTGCTCCGTCTCCGGTTTTGTTTACGTTAGAACTGCATTCGTTGTAATTTCACCCATTAGTATTTCTTACAACAATATTCGAAGTTTTTGACAATTTTTTGAATGTTTATCGGTGAAGTGATAATGACAAGTGTTTTCCATTGTTGATAACTTTTTTTACCGACGTTTTTTCGGTGATTTTGAGGCTATAATGGCAGAGGAAGGAAAGAAAATATCTTTTGGGTTTTCCAAGTCCATCAAAAAACCGGTTTTGAAAAATGTTAAGGAACCGGAAGTTAAGAAAATTGATTTCATCGAGTGTCTTGATGATAAATCAATCATAGTCATTGGGTGAGTTTATTGTTTATTGTTCTTTGAGGATTGTCAAGATGTTAACCTCAAAATGCATCTAACGTGTTACACACGTCGCATGTTGTTCGCAATCATTAAGATAATTTATTATTCGTCAATAAAAAAATTAACGCGTTCAGGTAAATGTACCTATGCTGGTTCAAATGTCGCGAGCTATTCCAGTTTAATCATTTTGACAGCCCCAAGAATCTATTGAGAGTGAAATACGATTGGAGTCATTAAGTTCCCGATAGGATGTTATTGGTTTCACCCCCGGAAATCAAAAATCGTAATTTCATGAATTCAAAATTTCAAAAAATTTCAAAAAACTATTTTCTTGGTACAAGTAAGACTTGTTTGAGAATTTTGTTGTTTTTCTCTCAGTGTATCCTCGTTTTGCAACCAACTGTCAACTGGTAACGGACTAAATGGATGAAAAAATCATTTAAAAGGTTGGACTGTCCAATTGAAATATAATTTTGTGCCTCGTGACACTTTTTACTGTTGTTTTATCACAAAACAGGATACTCACGATGTTATTAATTGGATAGGGGAGGTTGGGGCAAAACGGACACTTAACTTTTTTTTAAATGTTAATAAGGGGTTGAAGTGTTGATAAAATTTAATAATTTTTTTTTTCAATACAAAAAACAATTCTTTCCCTTTGTGACGAACCTAAACTGAGCTCAATTGATAATTTTGTTTCTAAGTTATGAATAATCAAAAAAAAGTCTAAAATGTCCATTTTACCCCACCCTCCCCTACAACCTTTCCATATCGCTCACATCACGAGACGAGAGTAGACTTTCCACATTTACGGACGATTATTTATTAACAAATAGTAGCTATCATGATGAATATGAGTGAATTCTAATCCTGAAGGTTTTATCCTCTGATGTCTAATTTGAACCATAACATCTTCACACTCATTTCGATAGAAATATTGAACTAATGACGTGTTCAGCTTACCTAGACGAGCCTAGGGTGATTTACCTTATTCTCCATTGTGATTGAGAATTGAATGTGACACTCATGATGCATTTGGGCAATCATGCATTAATTTCAATTATTCATACAATTCCTCATTTTGCAGAGGTGAAGAGAAAAAGGATGAGCCCCTGGTGATTCCCATGCTGGGATCCAGAACCTGGCACGACAGAATTGTTAACAAAGTCGATGCAGATATTTTCGAGCCCAAAGTGAAAAACGGAGAGAATGGAGAGAATGCTGAGGAGAAGGGCTCAGGGGGCTCTGGAGTCCCCAATGGAAAAGCCTCGAGTAATGAGGTCCCAATAGATGCCTCAGGGATCAAGAAGGAACCTGACGAGGAGAAGCCTGTGTCCTTGGAGGAACAGGCTGCCCAGGAGATTCTAAATGATCTGGGAAAGGATATCAAAGTCGAACCGAAGGATTTCACACTGCCCCTCCAAGATAGTGATAATTTGAAGGGCCAACGTGAGGTATGAATTCAAAGGCAAAAATTAGCTCAAATTTGTTGGGTGGAAATTTGGAATTTTCCATAAAATGTTTAGTCCATAAAATAATTTCTGTTTCACCTATTTTCCATTCTAAGATTATTTTTCTGTCGCAAACAATTTTTTTATCGGGAATTTAATTTAGTTTCTTCATCATAATATGACATAGCGTTGTTAAAGTTAATGATATCCAAGTACTGGAGCTAATTTTTCACCAGTGAAATGCTCTTCTACTTTTGTAGTCGAAAATCAGACCTTTCATTTGAGCCCCATTTGACCCCAATTTTCCGAACATTTTACAATTACTTGCGGATATTGAATCGTTAGAAAATATTTTAAAAATCTGAAAAAAAATTAGAAAGTTTACTTTTGGAGGAAAATTGATGAAATAATTTAAAACTTGCAATTTTTTGGAATTACGAGCATTTTTTATAATTAATTTATAATCCTTGCTATAAGAGAGCACTCTGTCAACCCTCTCAGAAAGCAATAAAATACATACATATATACATACATAATTAATTTATAAACAATAAATTTTCCACTATGAAAATGATTTCTTCGCAATCGTAACAAATTTATTCATGTTCTGAATTTGATCAAAAATCAATTTCATGCCTAAAAAAATATTATTTCCGAAAGTTTAAATAACGTTAATTATTTATTCATAAACAGCAACTGTTTAAAAAAATTATAATTTTGACTTTCTGTGTTAAAATTACTCGTTAAGAAAATGATCAACTAATTAATAAAAATGACGTCTTCACTTGGAAATTAAACTGAAACTTTGTCGAAAAGCTTTCTTGATATTTTCTCCTAGAACTGACAACTATTGGAACAGTTCCAATTTCCACTCAATTAATTAATAATGTTCTCTTTATGTTTATTGTTTAGCCAACTTTAGACGATTATGAACAAATTCCTATAGAGTCCTATGGGTTAGCAATGCTGCGAGGAATGGGTTGGAAACCAGGAAAAGGTCTCGGTAAAAATGGAAAGTAAGATATTATTTTCCTCTATTTAATCCATTCGCAAAATGTAATTTCTCCTCTCGAATCTAACTTATTCTTCAATAATTATCTTCAGTCTTGTGGAGCCAAAGATACCTGAACTGAGACCTCGAGGAATGGGTCTGGGAGCAGACAAGGCAGTACTCAAAGCCAAGAATGTGGTGAATAAGACGAAGGAGCAAGAGCATTTGAAATTAATTGTTGGAGCATTTGTTAAAATACTCGCAGGGAAGCACAATCATCAATATGGGGTATTGGAGGGTTTGGATGAGGACTCTGCTAGACTCATTGTCAAATTAACTATCGGAGGGGAATCAGTATCACTCAATGAGTGTTTAGTGGAACCTGTGACGCAGGACGAGTACACGAAGAATTCAAAAGTTTTGAGTAAGTATTTTTGAAATAAATTTCATTTCTGGTGAATAAAATGTGTGCTGATTTTTTTTTTCATCAATAATTGATCAGTTCATAGGCGAAATCGATGAGTTATAGAAAAAAATGTCAATTTATTGTGGAGTAGTATAAACATAACTTTAATTTTGAATATTGAAACTTGAAATAAATTCTAAACGAAAGCTAATATGAATAGAAACATTCGGTGCGAATAATCTTAGTGGAAAAAAATTGCCACTTGAAATTTTCCTCTCGAAACAATCATTCAGATAACCGTGAAATTAAGGCAGACGTTGACTGTTGTTTATCTGAATATTTGAATCCATGTCTTTTCAACTATGCGACATTTCTACTACGACATTTCCACTGCTCATAAATTCTGCGCGGAATCGCTCAATGCATCTCAATATAAAATGGAAAACAGCCTTTGAAAAAAAGGCATGGAATATCCTCAACAAAGAAAACAACTATTAATACAAAATTATTGATTTCTTGTAATTGTTAATATAAAAACGAATTGAATCTTTGTATGATATTAATCATTAATGTATTAGTTCTGTGGTTAAATTGAGTTGCAGTACGTTATCTGTTGAAAAACAAAGAATAAAAAGAAATGAAAAAAAAAATTCGGCTAATTCCTAAAAATTAATAATTTCACAAAAATTAGTTGAAATGTCGTAGTTGAAATGTCGCCTAGTTAAAGAGACGTGCCACCGAATATTTTATTCACCAGAAAATTCACCCTAAACCCCCGAAAAATCATTTACCTGACGATCTAATTGTAGATTCATTTTCCAGACTCCTCAAAATACGCTGAGTACAAAGACAAAACCAACATCGATACACAGAAATTAGAATCCAATTCAGTCTCCTCAGGTTCTCATAATAAAAAACGAAAATCTGATGATTCCAGTGACGACGACAGACGCAGCCGACGTCGAAAATCCTCAAGTTCTAGCTCAGACGACCGTTACGAGAAAAAATCCAAGAGAAAGCACAAGAATCGAGACAAGAGTTCCAGCTCTGACGAATACAGGAAAAGATCGAAGAAACATTCTAGTAGAAAAAGCAAGAAGAAGGAGAAAACTCGAGACAGAAGTCGAGAACGTAAATCCGGGTACTCAGAGTCTTTGGACAGAAGAAAAAGTAAAAAGCATCATAAACGATCCAGGTCTTGATCAACTAGTGAATTTAGATATTAATTTTGTATGACGTTCAAGGAATCGATCTGAATGTCAAAATTCGACTTTTATTTTTTACTCTTTCTTTATCAGTCATTTTATTTTTAATAATAAAAAAATCATTATTAACCATTCAATTTCTCAATTATTGTGGCACTAATCAAGTGATGAAGTGGTGGAAAATCACTTCATAAATGATTTTGCGGATCAATTAATTTTTCTCCTTAAATTCATCGTTTTGAAGATACTCATGAAATACTGCTGAAATTAAATCAATATTTAATTCATTCTTTCATTGTCAATTTTTTCATATTTATACAGTTATAATAGAGTATGTATGATACATTCTCTCGGGGGTGATATTGGGTAAAAAAATGAAAGTAAATTCGGAAAGAAAGGGAAATTATGCAACTTTTCCTTAGCATTTTTTAATAGAAAAAATCAATACAATTCCATTTGTTTACACAACTGATTCTATTCTATATTTTCTATAGAATTTCCTCGGCCGAAATTTGCCAAGTTTGTTTCATTCTACTTTTCTTTTCATCAAGAAAATCAAGCAAAAAAGCTTTGAAAAATTGAGCCGAGAAAATTCTATAGAAAAACCGCATTCTCTTGTCTTTTTCTACAGAATATTCTCTATTGAACATTTCAATAGAATCGGCCAAATCTGATGGAAAGTTCAATAGAATCCGATAGAATTGTCCAGCAAATTCGCCAGATTGTTCTATTAAATGTTTTCATACATGAATTTTTAGTATGAATAGGTGCAAAATACAAATGAAATATTTCCCAGAATTTTAGTAGTAGTTTAGTTAAATTTCTCTCAGAAAAGCGCTTTTTCAATTAAATTTCTTCACACGTATCACCCTCCCCCAGACATTCCCAAAACAACTCTACGAAAATCCTAGACAAAAATCCCTCACCCCCATGTTATCGCCGACAATGACCTGATAATTCGTGCAACCTAACCTCGGATTCCTCCCAATAATGCAGAGAATCCTCCCAGTGCTCCCCACCAACGTCAGAGCAATGTCAAGTAAGTGCCACCCCACCCACCCAAAAAAAACCCGGAAATTCACTTGGCACGTTATCAAAATAAATCACCCCCAATCATTCCTTTTTCAGCCTTTCGATTGGCCCTGGCCCAACTCTCAGTTGGCACCGATAAATCCTCGAACATTCAGAATGCGGTGTCTTACATAAAGCAGGCAAAACAGCAGCTAGCGGATATCGTCGTTCTCCCGGAGTGTTTTAACTCGCCTTATGGCACCCAGCATTTCGAAAAATATGCGGAAGTCATCCCTGGGGGTGAGACTTTCTAGAAAAATTTCGTGACACGTCATACATATGATAGAGTCTCCCCCAATCCGGCCACCAACTTTTTTTCAAGATCTCCAAAAAACGGATAAAATCAGTAGTTTAACACTCATCAAACGTACTCTCTGTACATTTTTTCAGATTTTTTTAAGCATCCGTGATGGAAATAAGTGAATCTGAACAAATTTTTAAAAAATAGATATCGGGAGAAGTTGACCTCCGAGAAAAAAAGTTTGAAATAAAAAATATAGGTTTTTATCTCAATTTTTCAAATAGTTTTTTTATTATAGGAAAAAGGAGTCTAGAGAGTTCAAACTCTAGAATTAGCTCAAAATTTCCATTTTTACGCATTTCCACATTTTTGTTTGAATTTAAACTAGTTTAAACTGAAGAATTTAAATTCTTGAGTTTAACCCGCTACAAGTTGAATTTCAACATCCCCACTCAATGGCCGCCAAAGCGGACTACCAGCGTCCCCACTCGAGCGTCCTACTACGCATTTCTACTCTTTTCACTTTAGAGGGTTAAACTAGAATTAGCTCACAAATTCCATTTTCACGTATTTCGACATTTTTGTTTAGTCCACACGCAATACCCCCTTCCCGTGTGCATTTCTAGTGCGGTAAGGTTTTGAGGTGTTTTCTTATGTTTTCGGGTATGAGAAATCCGAATCCAGTGGTATTTTTTATGTAAGTGCGTGCAATTAATAGTTATAAACAAATTAAGTGGTTTTTTTGATGATTTTTTTTTTATGGGAAACATTGGCAAGTAGAAGAAAATGTTCATGACAAAAGTTGTTCCTTTTTGTGTAATAAATAATCATCATTTTTTAAAATCAAAATCCATCAATCCGTTGCTGAAATATGGTCCACCAGGTGGGCGCGGGAGGTGCGCGACGCACGAAGATGGGTGGGACGCTCGACGTCCTCTGAATGCTCATCAATCCGTCATTTTTCTCAGATAAAACGACCTCTACTCATGTATTGGTACATAGAAAGGAAAACAAAAACACACAAAACACTAATACTCCAAGTATGAGAGATATTTATTTGGATTATTTCTGCGAATTTTCAATTCCACGAAAATTCGGAGGGGACAGCTGCAAAAATATTCTTGTTTCTTCTTGTTTTAGTCAACTGACGTTTAGAAAATACTCCGATAAATCAGTCTTCCTCCGATCCTCGTAAGAGAATGTTCGTCACATTTAAATACGTGATTTTTTTCAGAGTCTCTTCGGGCCGTAGTATTGAATTAACTAATTAACTATTGAGTTCTATCAGTNTTTCTGCGAATTTTCAATTCCACGAAAATTCGGAAGGGACAGCTGCAAAAATATTCTTGTTTCTTCTTGTTTTAGTCAACTGACGTTTAGAAAATACTCCGATAAATCAGTCTTCCTCCGATCCTCGTAAGAGAATGTTCGTCACATTTAAATACGTGATTTTTTTCAGAGTCTCTTCGGGCCGGAGTATTGAATTAACTAATTAACTATTGAGTTCTATCAGTCGGTGA